>NC_091823.1:48110858-48328358 GCF_038994185.2 Dermacentor albipictus | reverse complement strand
AGTTATTCAACATTTCTTCCCTATACAGTAAATTAAAACATTCTTGTCACCAGCGCCAAATGCCAGACCCATCGCAGCCTGCACAGAATGCGTAATGGTGAACCGACCCTGCGTAACCAATATGTATTTAATAGCTTTTTTTCTTAAACTCTCTTGGCAAAGCACACAACAATATTGCGCTGTAGTGGTCTTCATATCAAATGACTCCAATAAAACATTCTAACATGTTATGGACATCAGAAGTCGCGAAAGCTAACACACATGAAAAGATGGCACAGGTGCTGTTGAGGACCAGCATTAAAGATGCACAGTAGATATATTGTATCTGCTACCTTGCTTTTTCTTTTCCGAAAAAGTCCGCTTTAGTAGATATCATTCGAAGCTTCCATAGTCTAATGGCAAAGCACGCGTTTTAATTAGGCTAGCACGTGCTTTATTTCTAACCATACACTTTTTATAACAATCAAGAAACGAAATTTAGTGTAGTTAGAGTAGAGATAATTGCCTATTTATTTGCGTCCAGCAATGCTATACTAAGCCTTGACGGTATAGTATTGATTGTCCACACTTGATTCTGTCCACACTTTCGCTGCAATCGCACGTTTAAACTTGGCTTCCTCACACTTCCGTTTGCAGCAGTTTCTTTTTTATCTTTCTAGAACGAGATGCGCGGTACTCAACAGCAGCTAGTAGCGCTTGTTTATGACGAAAAAAGAAAAGCATTTATTTAGAGCTTTTAGCCTTGTGCATGAATTTTCCTTCATCAACCATGAAGAGCCAAATGATTTCTTATTTTAAAATAGAATCCCTTTTCATATCGGTTTTTATTTATGCGAATAAATCTGAAAGGCTTGCGAAGAAAGCTGCGCAAGGGTTAGAGGACCGGAGTAAGCTGGTATTAGTACTTGATCATGTCCGTCATCCGTGTCAAGTAAACGCACGTGAACAATTATCATTGTCTTACTGCTTTGTATGTAGTTAATCCTACAGAACATTTAAATAGGCGTTCTGTGCGTGCAGCCTTTAACGACTTGACGAGAAGCGGTACGGTGTCTGTGATTGTGCAGCAAATGTGAATTTTCGAGTAGAAACTCTTGCGATAGAGTAAAAACAAAAAGAACATTTGAATGGTTCGGGCTTTTGTAAGACAGAATACGTGATCAATGACTCAGGTGTGTCGCCTGTAGATGTTAATATCAGACGAAGCATTTGTGAAGAACGTGTAGGTAAGCTGCTGTATATTAATTAAAATCGGATAGTAAGCTTCGTAGTATATGTTACTCACCACCATAACCGATATGAATTAAGACATGTTAGAGAGTTTTAGCTCGTCTTCCATTCCGGTACAAACAGGCGGATTGGCCAAATTACCGGCTGAGCGGAGGCGAAAATGTGTGTGATAATGACTATGATGATTTAATGGCATCCTCGTTGGAACGGGGCGTTGAAAATTAGTCACCTAGCTTGCTTGATTTAGTCAGGTATGCTGTACATCGTTTTTATCATTTTTTTTTAGCATTCTTGTATACACCTACATAATGTTTTCTTTTTCCCTGGAAATCTACCTTGTACCATTAGCTATAAGTGTCAGAGATCCGGTCATGCCAATCTCTTCCTTCCGTTTTTTTTTCAACAATACTCTTAACGTCTCTTGCTTATACCGACTTCTGTCCGGTTGACGCTTCCGTCCACTTTAAACCCAAGCGCTTCTGGAAGGTGCACGTTACCTACGGTTCGCACTGGGTGACTCCCTTCGCATTCCATTAGGATGTGCTGAGTGGTCTCCGGGTTCGCCGTGCAGCATACGCATGCCTCGTATACTTCCAGATATTTGCTCCAGTGTTTTTGATCTTAGGAAACCGGCTCGAGCCTCAAATAGCAAGTCACTGCCCTTTGTGCTATCGTACAGATTTTTCCTTATTGACCCACAAAACCGCTGGATGGCGTTGCGGGACAGCGCCAGAGCAGGCAATGGGGGGTGGCGGCGGCGTCGGCTGGGGAGAGTCAGGCATGAAGGGAGGCAGAGTCTGAGACCGGAGTTCCAGGGTGTAGATGTTCTTGAGTACCCCGCACCTTCCACCAATTGTAATGGGTGCACTGAACAGTTCCGAGGGTAACGTCTCTTCGTAACCGCGGAGGCAAGTGACGCAGGGCAGGAACAGCTGTTTGCCCGAACGGCTCACACTCGTGCCAAGCACTGGCGATCCGGCTGGCCCACTGGTTGCACAGCAGGCATGGAAGAGACGATCTGGCTGGCCTTGTTCCTGTGCTCTTCTTCTTCTTTACATTATAATTTCTTTCTTCTCATTCTTGTGAATCTCCATGGTCCTTCTTGTTTCCATTCCTTTCATCCAACTAACTGTCTCTGTTTCTCTCACTTTCGTTCTAAGGGCTCCTATTTGTCTATTTGACTCCTATTTACAGTTTCAATTACCCCGTACTTGGGTGCCAATTTTCTGGACGTCTACCTCAATTCTTTGTCCACGCTATTCAAGCACAAATACTTGTGCACTTTCGATGCTCATTTTTTTTTCATCCATGTTCCTGAGTTTTCAAAACTAATTTTGCTCATTGCTTCTCTGACTTTTAAGGAGGCCCAGCCCACGTCGACCTGCACTGCCTCATTTGTGGTTTTACAGTGGACTCCCAAAGCCAACCGGCATACCGATCAATGTGCTGAAGGATTGGTGGCACCCCCTGGTAGCACCGAGGTCAACCAGAAAGAGACCAAAGCTATTGTACTTCGCTGCTGATAAAGTAGAAAATTAAAAAAAAGGAACGTGTTCATGATTGCACCGGTGCCAAAAATTTACCCTAGCAGCTAAGTAGAATAAAATTGGTTCAGCAGTATTAGCTTTGTACTTTTCTGGTTGAGCTCTGGGTGACCAGGTAGCGCCACCAATTTGGCCGCTCAAGTTTACGTCTGCGATCACCCGGCAATCCGCCCATTTCGCCAACGTATGCCGGAAAGTCAGACGCGCTAAAACTCTCCATTTTGCTTCCAAATTGCTGCGGGAATAAAGATTGCGCCGAATGTGGAAGCGAAAATTTGCTTGTACTCTCAGAGTTACACAGTTAGCCTGCCGAGGAAGACGAGGCCACCTTTGACGAAGGTAGGTCCTCCTATCGAAACGTTGGCCAGCCTTTCAGAGGCGCCTTCACCCCTGTTTGTAACCTTTGTGCCACAGACTATTTCTTAATTGAAATACACGGGGAACACATTTGTAGAAGAGAATGTTTCTATTCCAAAATTTGTTCGAACGGGACTTAGGTGCCACGCTCCGTCTTTTAAAATATCTTTATTGATCCTAGTATATAATTTAGCGGCCATCATATAAATTAGATTTCGTCGTAAACGAAGATGGTTTTTACTCATATCTCTTGCTGGAATAGCCACTCCACACTGATTCAGGTTTAAATGTGGTCACCTTAATGTCAAAACCAAACAGAAGTTAACGAGAACATCGAGAGTTGAAGTAGTGAATGAACAAGCAATCTCTGTAACCAACATTTTCACAAGTATACCTGTCCAAACGTTGCTCCAGAGACTATTGCTAGTAATATTTGTTTGATAGCGAAGGCTGAAAAAAGTTACGTTTTGGACAGCTGGTTCACGTTTATGTCGACAGAGTCACTCTCCGAGCAACTACAGCAACTTTGTAGCCAACGCAATCATTCTGAACTTGCATATCTTTACAAGAAATGCTGCTAAACGCTAATCCTGATGGCTTACATGCCATGCCGTACTAAACCGGGACATTCTTTCGGTGGACGAATAACAAAGTATGGATAATGGAGAGTACATATTAAGAGCCTAGCCGGTATTTCAGACTTTAAGCCCTTTCTTCGGCAAAACTGTTTCATTCCAGGGCGGCCTCTAAATTATGGAAGCATTTTCCATACCACCCTAAGCAGTAAGTTGATTTGAGAGAACAACGAGGTTTTGCAGCTCACGCACTTTCTGTACCATTCAAGTTCCCAAATGCACTTTCGCGGCATGAGCATTTGAGAATGCCTATCACGTGCAGAATTTTTTAGCCCATTCTCACTCTCGCTTCGTAAGCTGCTGCTTCATTCTCTTTCAGCCTCTACTTTTCTTGCGCCTCACTCTTCTGCTTCTTGAACGTTTTGCCTTTGCGTGCCTGTGTCTTGCGCTATGAATGCGTACGTGAGAGCTGGAGCGCATCCGCTGGGTTACAAGAAAAAGACTGAATTCTGATTAAACAACACGAAAGAAATTATTCGACTCATTTTCCTTCTGTAGGGGCGTCCCACAACGAAGCACTTGACAAAGTTAAAGCAGATTGTCGGTACGAACTGGTTCAGGGTCACACTGTATTCCTACACGAATTGTGCCAACAGCCTTGTCACTGCTGGCCTTAAAACTGTCAGATGCAACACGTTTCACTTCATCGTGGATCCTTTCCCGACAGGACAGAATACTGCGAGAGGTCTTTGCCCACCAGGGTGAGCAGCACGAATAAACGGCGACAGTGTTGAATTGAAAAAGTAGGTACAGACATAGCTCATGTCAGATCACGCGATGTGTAAGTTGCGGCAGGAAGAGCAGCGATGATATTCGAAGGGCCAGCGCAGATCGTATCAATCTCTTCACCGATGTAAAAAAACTGGCACTCCTTGGGGTGCCGTGCAAACGTTCTACTTAAGAGCAAGGGCAAGAACATTAGAAAAACTGATCTGGCATAGACAATTCGAAATAGGTGCCATATTTGTGCCACAATACAGTCTGTTCTGCCGCACAAAGAAAAACATACAAACAATACTTGATTGGACGCTTATCTTTTGGGCGTTTACTTTTGCTGCCTGAGTCTGCCCTTCTGCTGATTCCTTTTTGCTGGTTTTTTCTGGAACCTGGTTTTGTTCTTGTACTTAAACTTGCGCACCAGTTGCGGAGCTCAGCTGCTGTAGCGTTCTGCTGGTGAACTGAGAGTCCGAGGTCGAATTTCCGCCAGCGACGAAGGTAGATATATATATATATATATATATATATATATATATATATATATATATATATATATATATATATATATATATACATATATATACATATAGGCGCACGAAGCAGAAACACTACGATGGCGATATTTAGGTATAACGATGTGTCAAGACGCAAACCAAGGTGAAAAACTACAGCAACACTTTGCTTTGCATCTTGACAGGTTCTTATAAACATGACCCAACTAGCGCAGCAACCAGTATTCATTGATATTGAAGTGCAGGTGAAAGAGTGCGGTAGCTGAATATAACCCGAAGATATCTTCTAAGGCGTTCAATATGGCGCGGGTGTAGCTCTGGGATATAAGGTGACGTAATATAAAGAGATCATCAAAGCCTGGAATTTTGCAGAAAGATCACACCTAAGCGGTTTAGTTGTTTGTATAAATTTTATTTCACTGTGCCCCTGTTCGTGCTTTGCTTTCCGATGAAGTTCCTTTAGCCAGAGGGGGTCTTTATACGTATGTAAAACTCAAGAAGGGCACTTGTGCTTTGGTAATAATGTACAATTAACGAAATGTTGCTCATTGTGCACTCAATAATAAGACCTCTTTTCATACTCACATAAATTCACCAGGAGCGCCAACAGTAAGTGGGACCTGTTGTGGTGCGGAAGAAATCAAGCATGTGCTGAATTGGCAATTTTGTTTTGGCATAACAGGAGGAATTTTTATGCTTTTCATATTATTGCATGTGTTGTATTCAAGCTTCTAAATTTCACATATGCCTACTATATGCTTCGAATTGTCCAGCAAATCCATGCAGTGGTCAGTATTACACCAACAAACAGAAAACATTGTTAATATCGAGTGGCTCTGAGCTACCCGAACAACGAGTATACCATACGTACCGACAAAAGTATAACTATTCAGTATCAGTGTTAATATGGTCACCTTTCAATGCTGTTAACTTCGACTATTGCAGCGAGTGCTCGAAAGCGATGCTTGCTATAAACGCACATCGTGTAAATAACATTTCTCGCGTGGAGTGTACATTACACAACTACTTACAACAGACGCATTGCTTGTCGGTGTCCAATTATGATTATTATTTGTTAATCAACTTAACACATATAAACAGTACAAAGAGAGAAGGGGAACTGGGCCAGCAATTGTTTCCTAAAAGACACAACGCCCGACCTGCCTGAATTATATAAAACGAGCACAATGAAAACTTTCTGCTCGGTGTTAGTACACTTATGTACGAGAAGCACCTATATCCTGCTCACACAACACCTTATTTAATCGCCCAGATGTGTTATTTTATTGGCTGCTTTTTTTCTTTCTCTTTTCAGCTCCTGCCAGTACAACCATCAGCCACCAGAACAGCTGGAAAATATAACAGACATCCTGAAGAACATTCTAGAGGGATATGACATTCGGCTACGCCCAAATTTCGGAGGTCTTTTGCATCTCTTGTTTACATTGCATTAGAGATGCAGTAAGAAAAATGAGTACCTGAGTATAGAATGCCTTGGTGTACGAGCAAAATGAGCGTTTTAGATACCTTATGAGAGGGTAAAGTTTAATGCTAAGAAAGGCAGAGACGTTGGCCTAAGGCACATTCTGCTAGCCAGCTACTCTGAGCTGGGGGAAGGCAAAGTGTATACCTTAAGTGCTTTCCACACGGACATGCAAAGAAATGCATCACAACTCAAACTAAGCAGTCTCTTAACCAATGATAAATGATGCCTCTTTGAGAGCTGCTCTACAAAAAATTTGGATGTAAGTGGTAAACATGTGCTTCACCATTGAATGACTATTTTCTAGGGAAACCATTGTTCATCGGAATGGACATAAATATTGCCAGCTTTGACAGCATATCAGAAGTCAACATGGTAAGCATTCAGCGGAAAAATTATGATGAATACTTCGCTGTGCGTAGATAACACAGTCGTGTGAACGTGCACAAGCTGAGTGTTATTTGTACTTTTGACGCATGTAGTACAGTGTTTGGTGCCAGCGATGCAGAATGAAGAAAATTGTTGTGAACCGGAAGGTTTTAATGTATTCTTATTGTACCTAGCAATTTGTACTGACAGAATCGAGTGCAAACAAACAGCATATAAGGTTGGACGTGTGGGTTTGCGAACTGCGAATTCGCCCCGCAGATTGCAACCAGTAAAACCTCAATAGCTAATGACTAAATTATTGCCAGTGGGCTGAGATTTCAGCGCTCGCAAGAACTCGCGTGTTGTTTAAATTAATTCCTGGCTCCACACTACGGTATCCCCCATACGCATGCGTAGCTTTTACTGAAATCAATCAATCAATCAATCAATCAATCAATCAATCAATCAATCAATCAATCAATCAATCAATCAATCAATCAATCAACATGCCTTTAACATGGCGTATATTACAATATAATGCTTAAAGGTTTCGTTAAATTAGTAGGCAGGATAGCTTGAAAAGTTTGATTTGTGAATGTCATTAGAGATAATATCCGTGATGGCTACGGATCCATGGCACAATTTTTGCTTTTCTTACATTAAAGCATGCAAACTGCGCATGCTTTTCATTCTGTATCTCGGATAAGAACGGACTGAACCAGTTTTTCATGAAAGCAGGGACGCTCCCATGGCCTGGTGTCAACTTCATTCTGTTGAATGATAACATGAACAAAGCGAAATTAATGATTATGTGTCGACCTTTGGGCAAGTGAAGCCGGCTATTCCCGACTTCTACATCGGGCGCTTCTTCAGAGCCGAGATCTAGCTTGAGAGAAAAAAATACCGGAATTGCAGACGTGGACTAGAGGGATAACAGTTGAATGATCCAGGGTAAAATCCTTCAGCCTTTTCCTGCCTTTCCTGGGCAGCGCTTCGATATCCCCTTTCAGATGGCCGTCTCCGGAGACAACATGTGACGTTAATTCACTAACCACTGAAAACTAACACGTCAAGGATTAGAAGAGATAGGCCCACTTATTCCAAAGCTGGCCAGCTCATGTGAGGCACGGTATCCTAGTTAATCTAACTTTTGGCACACAGAATGTTTTCATTTTTCGGCCGTCATCTTGAATTTGGAGAGGCATTGATAATGATTACTTTTTTTTTCAGGACTACACGATAACCCTGTACCTGAATCAGTATTGGCGTGACGAGCGGCTTACCTTCAGCAAGGAGAAGTACGAGCTGACGCTGTCTGGCGACTTCGCCGAGAAAATTTGGGTGCCAGACACATTCTTCGCCAACGACAAGAACTCGTTCCTACATGATGTCACAGAGAAGAACAAGATGGTGCGGCTTCAGTCAGACGGACACATCACTTACGGCATGAGGTGCGCACTGATCTTCATCCTTGCCTTAAAATTTGATGCATGTTTCTCCATCAAAGTATAGACATTAGGCCAATAGTCAAGAAACCCATTCCCGACCCAACTATTTTCATATTTTATTTTGTGTAAAAAAATGCAACTGTGAGGCCAGTGCTAAAAAGGGTGTGTAATAAAAATGTAGCAATGTTTAGAACCAGAAACATAAGAAAAGAAAACAAAAGTAAGTTACAGCATGAGCGTAAAATACGCGACTAAAAAAGTAAAAATGTATATGCAGACCGTCGCATAAGCATAGGGCTGCTCACAATAGAATAGCGACAACAGCATGCTAAAGTTATTGTCATCTCGCGGAATCAACTTATTGAAGACACAACACAGAAACGGCAATAAACCGTGCTGTAAGACGGAATGAAGCAAAATTTTTCTCCCGCGTCATTTTAGAGTGTATAATATATGAGAGAATGACCACATGGCAATGACCATTTTTGTAAACGACGAACCGGATTCAGATGTGGTGCTTCATAAACAGCTCAAATCTTTAATAGTCTCAAAGGTGCCGACACGCCATCGCATTTTACGGAAGTTTTCGCTTACAACGTTGTATGCGAAATGTTTGATAACAGATCGTATCAATAATTTTCGTTGCAGTGTTAATTTAACTGTTACCTTGTGATGCAGTTCCGCTTAACTGTTATGTTGTAATGCCATCGTAATGTGTGCGAGTGTATTGGAGTTTATGTGCGTGAGCTCATGGAACCTGGGCTGTAACAAGGAGACGATCCTATGTAAATTCGTTTTGCCTCCGAGTTTTGTCAGTGGTCTGAACAGCGTTCCTGTTATGGTATTGCCGGTGAGGACCGGTCGTGAGCGGCTGATTATATTAAATATGTATTCGAGTAAAAGGAATTGTTGCATTAAACTGGCGCTGATCACGGGACAAAAAGCAGCAAGCAGCCCACTAGGTTTCCAACATCTCCTTCTATCACGCAAATCTGATCATTCGTGCGAACTTGAGCGATAAATTTGTATGGAAAGAAAGAAGAGTACACGAACAGGAAGGACTAATCATAATCGCCAGAGGTGAAGTATTTATTAAGAAGGCAGGGCATTTTTGGCCGCCCATTTCTTTCTTTACAAAGGGCCTGACCTGCTGTGAGAAAACAAAATCACGTTAACAATTGCATGTGTAAGAGATACCAGCCTATCCCTGAAGAAATACAGACCGGATGCTATGAAACAGAAAGCGGAATCAAAGTGGCGCGCCTTAACATTAAAACACAAGAAGAAAACATAGAGCCTCAAGCGACTCTGCATTCTGAAACCGTGAAATTACCACCGATAACTGCTTCTTTTTCGCCCTTGTTCACGAAACTGCGACAGCATGTTGAGAGTCAGAGTGCAAGCACATAAATAGCAAAACGGCAGTACAGAAAAACGCGAAAAGTAAATTACAATCATGACGTATGAGATCAGTACAAAATGAAGGCTCGATGCCCATTTGGCAACGTTGGGAAAAGGACGGCAGTATGACTGAGTACCAGTCGCCACAGAATGCCCATATACGAGGCTCCATTGTCATTTAATTCTCTCTAGTTTACTTCAGCTCTTGACCCCACCAATTCTTGGAAGGACGCCACCATGTCGGGTCGGTGCTTGTCCCGGAATGCGTTGTCTTGTAAACTGCGTATTCCGACATGGCGATTGCGTAAAACATGACACATGTTCGGAAATATCTCATTGAGTTTATTTTTCTGTGATGATCTTGCGGTAACTTCTTCCCGTTATCTTTGTTTTATTCTTCATTTAGCTGTGTTGTTTTTCTAAGATTGGTCTCTCCTTTCGATAAGTTTCTGCATATATTTTTACAATTTATTTGTCTTTGCCTCAATGTCAAAAATACAAAACCACATTTTTGGTGTTTATAAGCCGCAATAACAGACACCGTTCTGACCGAGCAAACAGCATCAACGTATTAAAGTCGCGATGCCTGCTTCCGTCACATTGACGCTCTACTGAAACGGCGATGTGGTGTCCGTGAGTGCGCCCCAGCGCAGAAACTTAGAAATCTCTGACGACTGCGGCACAAACGTCGGCTACTCGTACTCCTTTCGCTAAACACGACGCAAACACATTTGTTTCGCTCAGGTTCACTACTACTTTGGCCTGCATGATGGACTTACACTACTATCCACTGGACTCCCAAAACTGCACGGTTGAGATCGAAAGCTGTGAGTAATAACCGACTCATCGAAATTATTGCTCCAGGTGCTGATTTCTCTTCCACTCAATTAAGTTATATAGAAAAGAAATACGTTGGCTGTGGAAAGTAAGCGCGGGAAAAAATTAAAACAACAGTGGTGACACCTGGAAGCGAATATAAACCTCAGTGAAAACGGTGGTAAAGCTCTCACAATATTCTTAGTGAGAATAAGGAAACTGGAATGGTAGTGGCCTGTAACATCCCCCACCTCCAAATAAAGATTCTTCGAGCTAACCACACCGTCAAGGCACCGTGACGGGAAATGGCCAAGTACGGTTAGCCCATTGCTTCGGTACCATTTATAGTCACAGTAATTGTACGATTTTTTACAGTGTATTCTAAACAGGTCGCATAAATAAGATTAGTATAACGCTGATTTAACCAAGAAGAGAGAACTGTGGCATGTTTTTAAACATTAACGAGGTACAGTTCTACAGATTTGGAGGTCGCAAAATTGAGATGAAATGTTTTTTCAGTACTCAGTGCTCCGGTAGTATTGTGAGTATGAACCTTAAAATTTCGAAACACGTACTTGATACGGCGCTGTACTTGGTGGATTTGTCATGCTTGTGCATAGTTGTTTTATATTTATTTGGTCGAATATGTCCCGTCTGCAGATGGATACACTGTGTCGGACGTTGTAATGTTCTGGAAAGATCCAGAGCCCGTCGTCGGGGTTGAGCAGTCTGAACTTCCGCAATTCTCTATCATAAGATACGAGACAACTGACCGCAAGGAGAAGCTTGCCACAGGTGAGCAGTCATTTACTTGCGAATATAGATCTGTCTTCATATAGAAGGTTCTGAAGAGACGTATATATAATTGCTAGTCTATTTCTCGCCTATAATTACACTCATAGGAACAGATGATAAGACAAAACAACAAAAGGACAACGCAAAAGAAAACTAAAAAATGTGATAATGTCCGAGTAAGTCAAGTCGCCAGTAGTTTTCCAGTAGGAGAGCCACTATCTGGCTGGGTCATGACCGACATTAATTGAGCCGCCAGTCAGCGACATCCCAAGAAATGGCCACCTTTTTAGTGGCATTTGTGGTTTAGAACAAGAAGCCACATTAATAGCGGTTACGTGCTAATCAGCAACTTGTAAGAAAAAAATGGGAAGCTTGTTGACCATCCTGCTTTCCACAAAGGAACTGCATCCCACAAGCCTTAGTAAATGCCTCAGTGAAACATTCCAATATTGAAGTCACCTAGTGCTGCAATGCGGGATTGTTGGGATGCTATCGTTTTTACAATTACAATGCGTGCAGATGACGAGGGTTGCAATGTGGGCTTGTTGGTATTGCATCTTCAAGGGGAGTATGGTAGCGCGATTCAAAGACGGGACAAGAGAAGACACAGAGGGAAACACACAGCGCTGTGTGTCCTGATGGCTGTTGTCAGTGTGACTACTAATGCCCTATCGCTAAACAATACCTTCATTACTACGGAAACGAAGATGCGTATTCAGTACTATCAGCAAAGTACATACGGTCTAATTCTGTGTATTTAATGCACACGAATATGCTCCATGCACTGTAGTTTTGTGCTACAGGTGGGTGGATGACAAATTTTTCATTTCGTTAAGTATAAGTTGCTAATTTAAAATACCCTACTAGATGACTGAGGTTTCAAGTGGAGTGAGTGGAACTTTTTACCACCTTGTCCTCTGTTTGCAGGAACATATCAACGATTATCGCTCAGTTTTGAGCTCAAGAGAAACATCGGATACTTCATCTTCCAGACATATCTTCCATCAATATTGATAGTGATGCTATCGTGGGTGTCCTTTTGGATCAACCACGAAGCGACGTCGGCGAGGGTTGCTCTCGGTACGTATTTCACGGCGGCCTAAGCAGAAAGACATATGTTTCATTGGCATTCTCCAGAAAAAAATGTCAAAGGGAATGTACCGCCTTCGGAATATTGTTATTGGTTTGCTCGAAGTTTACTAGAGCATATTCGGTGATTGTAAGTACTCAGCCTCTGTTTCCCCAATGCCTCGGAACAGCTACATCTGCGACGTCAGCAATACTTTTGTCGTCAAGTATCTTGTTCGATTCGTGATGTCTCTGTCGCGAGTGTGTGATGAACATTTCTGTTCACTCTAGTACTGAACAGCAAAAAAGACTATATAAAAGGAAGCAAAGCAAACGATACCGTCGTTCGCTTGCAACTGCATTGCTTCATTGAAAGCACATAATATGAAGGCCAATGAAACTCAGCACAAATAGCGAAGACAAACATAGGCCAAATTAAGATGTAATAGTTATTTTCCGAAAAAGGCTACACTCGGCTGAAAATCATGCGCGGTACTTTTGGTTTCACTATGCCTCCACAAATGGTCACGACTGTCTTAGTCATAATGCTTGCGCATAATCACTGAAGTCACTGAAGACAGGCATGCACATCAGAACCTGAGATGATATAAGTGAATGTTATCGCTATGTTTTTTGCACTATTTTTCGATTCTAGATGCTTATTTATCCAGCGAACAGTATTTCTGACCGATCTATATACTGCTCTCCCACAAAGAAATACTGTACAAGGCTATCTATTAAAATGACTGCTATATTACCTCTGAAAAAGCATGTATACGGCGGCATACCTAAAATGGATTTCGCTCCTTCACAGTCCATCATTAGTCGGGTGCAGCCTGCTTAATGGCCTTCTCACGACTAATTGGCGCAAGTGATATTGTTGTAGTGCCTGTATGTACGCCAGAAAACAAGAGAAAACCACAAATGTTTAAAATGACACGAACGTCGAGGGTGATCTATCATGGTGTAACCTGTACGGTGATGCAAAGATATTTTATGCTGACTCTATACAAAGGCATTATGCAGAAGAGAAAGAAATCAATTCCCACTCTACATCGTGACCTGCGATTCGCAAACGGCAATTCACAATTTTGCAAATGGGCGCATCTCGCAAGAGGCGTATCACGTACTTCAGCGACATCCCATACACCAGGGAAATGCCTTCGATAACCGAAGGCATTTGCTATGGATCCCAGCACGCACTGGATTGAGCACCCCCAACGAAGCGGCTCACCGCGTTGCTCGAGGCCTAACTCACCGAGCATTATCGGAGGATGAGCCCCGCGACCTACTGCAAACGTCTGGGCGTGGGAGGATCGTATGACCAGGTTCCACGACATCACGACACACTACCAGTTACAAAGACGCGTATACCGATTCCCTCACGCTAGGTTAGACAGGACACAAGCACTACACTTCAGACAATTACAAACGGATTCTTACAGAAACCCCAGACGCATGCACGCCATTCATCCAGGCATGCACAGTACAAACAGATGCAAATCATGTGGTGAGGTTGCCGCACTTAATCACATGCTATGGGAGTGTCGGGACTTAACAAACAAGTCGGGCAGCGCCGACCCCTCCGTCTCTTCCATCACCAGCCTCCGCTCGCGCTGGAAGACCGCAGTGCTCAGCTCGAACTTGACAGCAAAACTCTGGGCCGTCCAGCGAGCCGAGGAAGCCACTTCGAGACAAGGTCTCGGAACCGCGTCCGCGGCGGGTGCTCAGACCCACTAAAAAGAGGCCGGACTCGAATCTTGTTGATTTGAAAATAAAAGTTTACTCTCTCTCTGCTTTTTGAGGACGGTACTTGGTGTAGGCAAGTTTTTCTTCCACCCGTCACTAAGCTGCAACTGCCATTCTGCCCACTATGTGCAAGAAAAATGAATGACACATAGAACGATGCTTCATAATTTTTTTGTTTAGTTAACCCACTAGGTTAATTTGCTTTTTCGCATAGCTTTCCAGGCAGCTTTGAGAGTTTCCTTTTTTCCCGTTCGAAGAAACGGAATGACTTGTCATTTTTGAAAATACGGTATGAGGGGATAAATATTACAATTAAAATTTTTCGAGCTTAACCAATTACTTTCAAACAACATTAAAATAAGTACACACCAAATTTTCTTTCCACAAATTGCTGCTAAAGCGATCTCACACTTGCTCTGATTCAGCGCACACGGAGAACGCCTATAGCACCGGCCAAGTGCACGTCATCGGACAATATACGCGGTTTCCTGTTGCAGTGAAACTTAGCCTCATGGGCGCTGGAACCCAAAGTCAAGCTTGAAGTAGGAACTAAATACATTAGATTATCAAGCACTCTAAGAGTGTTTTAAGTGCTCTCTATAACCTTTAATATAAAATTTACGCCACTGCATGGGACAGCAGACAAGGACGAGAACATGATGCGTGCTACAGTATATTTTATAGCGATTAGCATTCTTTGTGAACTTTACCCACTTTGTGGTATGCATGTTTGTACCTAACTTTTTTCACCCAGTGACTCAAGTAGGCTATTAGCTTGGGCCACTAGGTATGCGCTGGCTGCTGTGGATCACTGGGTATGTAGCCGAACAGACAACCTGCCACTGGCTGCTGTTGGGCCTAGTAAACAACATGGGTCGCTGGGTATGTGTAATCGCGCTTGTGCCACCTCGGTATGGGTATGTACCCGACTCGACAGCTTCGACGCTTGTGCCACCTCGGTATGGGTATGTACCCGATTCGACAGCTTCGACACTATGTGATGTTGAGATGTGCCCATTCTTGGCCACTGCCCCAAGATGGATCTGACCAGGTGACACGACAGTGATGTATCCTTAAGAACAAGAAAGCGACAGCGCCCCGTCCACAAGAGATATCTGCGCATCGAGCGCGGCTGCTTCGTGGAGAGCCATTGCAACGAAGTTGTAGCCAGAATGCTGGGGATAATACTACGGAGTTTGAACTGGGGTGCACTGCGAAGAACAAGATGCACTGCGTTGGGGTATCATTAGGCATTGCGGTTGGCACCGAGGCTGCCACGTCGTGTGTCTGCGGTGACAGCACGGCGCGCCGTTACATTGCTTTAATGCTAATGGCATTAACATCGACATTGCTCGTGATGGTTTGTGCCGGAATTCTTTTTCTGCTTTTCTTTTTCCTGTGTCTTAGTTGTATATAATGCAATGTTTTCGAGAATGCGCAACCAGTAAGAAAAGTAACCGGCACGCTCAACTGTAGTTGACGTCTAGCCAATGCGAAGCATTTATTATTTGCAAAGACTGGTTGTTTGAATAATCCATGTTTAACAGCGCGAACTTAAACCACGGACGGCGAAAGATGTGACAAACGGAGACAAGTTCTGAGTGAGCGCTTATCTCCACTTGTCACCTGTTTCACTGTCCTTTCTTTAAGTTCGCGTTGTCCAACATCATGGGTCAACACCAACTAGCCCAGTCGCATACCTTACTATAGTGTATGAACAATGTAGCTCTTGTGTGGCGAACGGGTACGAAGAAATTATATGCTCTGGCTTTTATATTTATAGCAAGATAGAATGTTTATAATAGCAATATATAAGGATAAAAGCAAACTCAAACCCACTGATACATATCCAGTGGCCCCAATGCTCATACACAGCGCACATACCCAGTGGACCCAGTGCACGTACCCTATCATCCCCGCAGCACATACACGTTCCTCTCTGTCGCACATAATTCTAGACTGCACTATCACCGATACCGGTCCACGAAAACGGCGAGATAGGCTCCACTAGTACCAAAACAGCGAGAAATATCGCCCGGCCGACCGCAAGAAAAGTGGCTGCACTTGGACAAGAATGTCTCGCATTGAAAGAACTGCTAGATCCTGCCATGCGCTTTGCACATAAATCTTGTTAAGCACCCAGCACTTTCGCCAAATGGTTACCCATGCTCTGCCTCGTGTTCTTTTATTGTCATCATCTAATCAGGCATAACGACGGTGCTGACCATGACCACCATCAGCACGGGAGTGCGGTCCTCGCTGCCGAGGATCTCGTACGTCAAGGCCATCGACATCTACTTGGTCATGTGCTTCGTGTTCGTGTTCGCCGCACTACTCGAGTACGCGGCCGTCAATTACACCTACTGGGGAGCGCGGGCCAAGAAGAAGACGAAGAAGAGCAAGGATACCAAGATTCCGCCACCACCCCACCACCCTTCTGCTCCACCGCAGGGGGATTCCCCTTATCCGGTGAGCACGCTGTCTGTAATCCTTCGCTTCACACAAACTGCAATCTGCTCTGTAGGAAACGGAGCACGTTTGTCCTGTGACATTGTACCGCCACCAGCACACTTGGCAAATCTTCGTCAGCGTGCGCTTGTGCTGTCCAGTTAAGGTTAAGGTTGATGTACCTTTCTTCTAACCAAGCAGTGCCTTCTCGGCAAATTACCTCTATGCTGCCTTCAGTGTAGCCTAGTCAACTATGCAGTGAGCGATGGGCAACCCGAGACCATAACGCATGCCTTCGGATTGCAAACTGCTCAGGCTCGTCTAGTAAAGGGCGGTGTTGCTGATTAAACAAAATATGGTTGCAAAACCTAAGCAGTGAAGACCAAACCACCTGCAACGCATTCTTAGGTGAAAGCTGTCGGGAATCTGTGGCCTGTGGCAGTCGGCGCAAACATACTTGTGAGTGCTACACTATGGCTTCCTAGGCATTTGTGAGGGCTGTAACTCACTATGTGGCCGAGTGCTTCGTTTTAGACGGATCTTGCAAACATGAACGTTCGTCAGAAGTCTACTAGGGAGTCTAAGTGAACCGGTAGTGTCTGCGAGAGAGACTGGCATGGCAGCTTACGTGGCATGGGAATGTTGGGCAATGTCTACGAAAGATCGATTAAGGATTATCGGCGTTCTCATGGTGGAATTTCCTGTGATAAATTTTCAGAAAGCAATAAGGACTTTTAGACATAATCACTCAGGTTCTGCGCATACTTTGTCCCTGGGCATTATCCAATAGAATACTTAATTTAGTTTGTTTGGTTGCTTCACCAGTTCGGGTTGTCTTGTTTCCATAAAACCTGACCTATCTGTAATCCGAAATCAAGTGTTTGACGAAAACTCGTTCGGTATTATTTACACTTAAAAGCGAAATGGACGCCGACCACAAACTAATAATAATAAGGCGTGAACAAGGCCCTGGTATGGGTGCCGGAACGTCTAGTTAATATTTGTTTGTGGTCTTCGGCTACTTTACCTTTGACTCTAATATACACTCTGTTTCTCAAAGAACTGGCACTGAAGTGGGAGCTACAAGAACTTTCCTTACTTTAGATTCCTCGAGAGAGAGAGAGAGAGAAGAGAAGAGAGAGAGAGTGAGAGAGAGAGAGAGAGACTCCCCTGAAGAATGTGCCGAAGACTGTCATCGTCGGATTCGACCTCTCTTAAATGCTTCCATATGAGACTCTTTGCTCGGGTAGTTAAAACGGTTCACTCAAAATGGATTCCAATGATTCCGTCTGCACGATCGTAGCAGAAAGAAAGCGCTCCGAAGCAGACCAACTTTCAGAGGAGTTTTGATAATTATTTCAGATGTGGTACGGCCACGTCGGCAAGTCACGCCTTTTCGTGGTAATGTTCAGCGGACGCTTTGTGGCCGAGCTTTTGCAGAAGTTATTCGTCAGCGTTAGTTTACAGCCTTATACTCGATATCATGCGTGTGGTTATTGAAATCTCCTGAAAGATTAGAGAACTATATGAAGCCGTGTTGAGGATTCTTACAGGACACGTAACTTATGTCTTCACGCTTTTGGTTCTAAGGTTCTGTGCGTCTGTCCCGGCTACAGCGTACGGAGGCGATGGTTCGCGGTAGTCTTAGCCCGCTTCAGTCAAAGGCCATTATTGTAGCAAAAAATTTTGGAATGGGTACCTCGTCAGCCATCGCAGCGTAAGGTGACGAAGGTATTTCTACAGCCTTTAAGAACGACAGACTTGCACAATCGACTTCAGCCTTAATTGGTGTTCATTGAGCTGCGCGTGATGCAGCGCTGTGACAGTGTACGGTGACGGTGATTGGCTGTGTGTTTCAACTATCTATGTCTGTCTGTGTCTTATCTTTCTACCTACCCCTCCCCCGTTTTCCCAGTGTAGGGTAGCAAACCTTCTTCTTCTCATATTCGACAAAGCATGGTAGCTTCGCGGCGGCAGAGTCTAGCTGGGATGGCATTCAGCAAGTCTTTCGCTTTCCGAATCGGATGGGCCGACGACGCCTCGTGCGATGACTGTGGTAACGAGGAGACTCTTCAGCACCTTCTCTGTGACTGTCCTCGGTATAATTTACGGATACGATTGCTCGTAACCGCGATAGCGCGCTTCGACCGAAGACCTGTGACAGAGGAACTTATTTTAAAATGCCGCCATCAGAAGCTATCGTAGCAGAGGGCGACGAGTGCACTGTTGCAGTTTTTAAGGGCAACAGAATTGGACAAGCGGCTGTATCCTGAACAGATGTTTATAGTGCTGCAAGTGTTACTGTGCTGTGCGGTGACAGTATGCGGTGACAGTGACCAATTGTGATTGTGTGTCTATGATCCTTCCTTTCTTTATCTCTACTTTGTTATCACTTTACCTCCCCCTCCCCTCTTTCCCCGGAATAGTGTAGCAAACCGGATCTTCCCCTCTGGTTAACCTCCCTGCCTTTCCCCTTTCCTCTGTCTCTTTCTTTTCTCCTTCTCATCCCCTTTTGGTCAACCTCCCTACATGTTTCCTTTATTTTGTCTCTCTCCTTTGTGATTCTGAATCCAAATACCGACGAGCATCATCACTGCATTCTCCAGTCCCTCACCTCCTTCGCATTTTCGTTGCAGAACAACGAAGAGATCATCGAACTGCACGACGTGCGGCTGTCCCCAATCCCGTGCCTGCGCAACCGGCATCGGCCTCTGTCGGCGCCCGGCAGCGACAGCGAGCTGAAGTTCCCACCGTCGTTCCGCATGACGGGCCGCTTCCCGTACAACTCCCGCACGCTGCCGGCAGGCGCTTGCTACCGAGGCGCCGGTCTGCGAGCCGGGGCGGACTACGGCGGCGGCGGCGGCTTCGCGCGGAGGCCGCGCGTCTTCCAGACGCTGCGGCGCGGGGCAAGCGCCATCAGGGCCTCCATGCCGCGCATCAAGGACGTCAACAAGATCGACAAGTACTCGAGGGTCATCTTCCCCATCTCGTACCTCGTGTTCAACGCCGTCTACTGGTGTTTCTACCTCATGTGACTTGGCGCCTGCGATATACGGTGCCGGGCCCCACGTACTGTGCGAAACGGAGGCAAACACCCACTCCCGACATTCGTCGACGACTCGCCGCTTTGGCGTCGGCGAAGTGGTGGATAATACGTTTCGGTGACGGCTTAAGTGCGGTACGTCTTACGTCTAGGCGAATGAATCTCGCCGCACTTGAGGAAACACTTGCACTAACGCAAGGACACACCCAGAGCAGTGGTCCAAGTTGGATCGACGAGTTAGCTACCTTTCCATCGTATTTTCTCCGTTGTATTCTATCTTACGATTCGTAGTGGCTTCGGTATGATGAACGTCAAATTTATCCCTAACATTCTGACGTCCTCGCGCACGGTCATTATGACAACGAGCTTTCTAGTACTTCTCGCCAGCATACTCTTTTTGACACAGGACTGGCAAAAGTTTGCTTTGCACGCTCTGATTTCACTACAGATTGATAGGAAAAGTCCAATGACCCATACCTAAACCAAGGCTAAGCCACACGAATGACAAATTAATATTCATTGTGTTAACAGAGTGCTGCGCGAACTTGCTTCCATAGGCAACGATTTCAACGGTTGACTGCCTTTCAGAAAAGGTTAACCGGTGAATTAAACGAGCGTTTATAGTCATTTAGACGAAGTCAATACCTAGTAGTTGCATGGCGCAGACAACACTTATTTCACGCCGTTCATTATTTCAGCCGAAGGCCTTAATGCATCAGGCTGGAGGAGACATGGCTTCATTATGAGTCGGGCATCCGTCTATCCCTAAGTAGCAGAAAAGGCTGGTGTATACGTGCTTAGCAGTGGCTTACTTCTTTGTTACAACACGCACCAATCATGAGCAAGAACTGTTGAAGTTTTCAACTAAGGGTGAATTCCAATGGCATATTCGGAGATCCGGTGGTAGTATTACTGCTCCTTGCGGAGCAAGTCTTTTCTATTGGTAGATTGAGAGTGCCTCCAGTATCTATCATCGGCGGATTGGAAGCAGCTTCGCGGCTAGATCCACTCCACGGAGTAGCGCTCTCTACTCCGCAAAAAAATTACGGAGTCGACCGGAAATCGCTTAATGTCAGCCCATCCACAGGCAACGTACAGCTATGGCGCGCGCGCCCGTGAGTGCGGCTTGCGGTCTCTCTGAAGAAATGAGTCGTGCTTCGCATCGTCAACTTGTGCTTTTACTGCTTTTGAAGAGCGATAATTAATCTAGCTCAAGTTCCAAGTTGACCAGCGGGGACTCAAGCGACGAAGAAGTTTCGGAAGCTAGTGTAATTAAGCAAGCTTTCGACATCATGTTTCGGCCGCCGGCCAGGAGACTAAAAGTTATAAGACAATGTGGTTGGCCAGTATTCGGACTAAAAGGTAACACGGCTCCTTTTAGGAAGCTCGTCCGCATTTTAGGAGCCTTTACTTTTGCAGATGAAACACAATTCCAAAGGCACTTCAGGCTGACTCGAAGTGTTGCCACAGAACTGATCGCGTGCAGGCTTTCTTGCGTCTCCGATGTTTCCAACGCATAACCACGGCGGACGAGAGAAGCAGACTTACATCGGTGCGACTTCCATTAGAGCGCAGGAGGCAAACAAGAAACGCGAAGCTTCTAAACACAACGCGCGATCGAGTTCGAGCCGAAAAGCCTGAAAACGACGAAAAACGCGCGGAATGCTGGACGCTTTTGGAAGCGGATGTGCGCTAGCGCCCCCTGATGATTACTGTAACGCGAGTGCATGTGTTCCAATCGCACATTTCATTATTTTGCCTTCCGCCGTAGCTGAATGCTCCGGCGCAGAGTTTGTCGGCCACTCCGAATATGCCATTGGAATTTACTATAAGAATGATTTCTCGCTATTTGATACGTTTCCCGAGGTGAATCGTTGCAAAGTTCGAGAAAAAAAAATTGTCTTTAAGATAATGCAGCTACGTGATGAGCACGCAAACACGGAGGTAGTGACGTAATAGAATATAGACTTGTTTATAATTATTTATCGGTGTTTTTTCTTTATTTGACTGTCGTTTCACCATGTGAAAGTTTGTTCACCAATGCGCATAATGGGGAGTGTTCAGTCGCACAACGTGAAGAACGGCGACGCAAAGGAGGAGGCTTAAGCGGCTAAGCCAATGACTCAGCGAGAACTTTGCCGATTTGCATACACGCAGTAGGAACACATTCTCGCTTTGCCAGGATTCACTGCGCAAATGATAAGGAAAATTCGGCGAGGAGATTTGTTGGCTCGAGCTGTCTGTTTGTTGTTTGAGATTATGACATTTTTTGCCTGAAATAAAAAGAAGTTCGAAGTTATCGTTGAACTGCACATGGACATAGACACTGCCTTGGCGCTAAACGCTGGTTAAATGCGGCTTGTGCTGCACTTTCCGAAAACTTTTTGCGGAGTTGTTCTCGCGGTTTTCAGCACAAGCAGATGTATACATAAAAGGAGAAATTCGATAATTTATCCGACCGATTTCGTGCAGTTCAGGGAAATCTACAGGTTGCGTTGGATAATCTGCACGGAGGGCGAAAATCACGTTTCCTCCGTTGTACATGGTACAAAACAAGTGCAAACTCCACGTCGCAGAGAAAGATGTACAGACTGGACGAGCACTGCATCTGGTTATTTGCTCTTTCTTTGCGTCGTGTATTCTTGCGCTTGTTTTCGTAACATGAACAACATGCACGAACTAGCCCAGGTTTCACTCCCACCGAACGTAATTTCTTCCGTTGCCCACCTCTGATCGCCATAGGTGTGCGACGTCGTCCGAGTCGAAGCTTCACGAAAGGATCAGCGGAGCACAATGAGCAAGTGGTCGCCCCTCCCACAAGCGGGCAGCCTAATGTCGTTACTGATCGGTCGACACAGTCCCTAAGTTTCAGTGCACTGCACGAATTTAGTGTGACCGAGTGGGGTGTTACTATACTACCATTTCAGTTAAAGTATACGCTATACAGTACGAGTACACTGCTAGACGTCGTACACTTTTAAGAGAATCACAGAACTCGCATTATTATAACAAAAACTGGCTAACGTTTTCTGTGCTCCTCAGCTCGGCGGGATAAAAATGCTTCTTATTTCGAAGACAAAAGGATAGTGTACTGTGATGTACATGCGCGGCCCCAGTTGCGACGAAATAGATTCATATGATACCGAGTATTTTTCGCCGTGAATAATATAAGGGTATTATGAAATGTTAACGTCAGCATGAAGTCTGCCATTTGTCAGTTATATAAGCGAAGCGAAGTGCCCCCTGTGGTCTAGGAGTCTAATCATCCGTCATAGCCAAAGAAATAAAAAGAAATTGCATCATTCTGGTCAGTTTAAGCGGTCAGTTTAAGCGGTTAGTTTAAGCGGTTAGTTTAAGAATCAGTTTTTAGTGCAGGTTTAGAGAACATTGTCATCTGGGTAAGAAAATGCAAAGTTTATAATAGCACATTCGTAATCTTTTAAACGTGTTAGCTATTTGAACAGCCTTTTTTGTTCAGTATACCTCAGAAGTGGCAAGACAGGGAAGATTACATGGGCCAGCGCGAACTTAGTATGAAGAAAAAACAAGCTCACAAACAAATCGAAGAGTGAGACACTGATAAAACTGCTGCGTTGTCCGGAGGTAGACGAGAAAGACCGGCCAGATTTGATTAAACAGCTGTGAGCTTCCCGGTCACTCTTACTTGACTGTGCCGAAATGGTCATAGTAAATTTCCACCTTCAGGGGTTCTCTTTGCATAGATCAGTCTACAGGCTTGTCTCTGAAGCGGAGTAACTAGGCTGATTTCCGGAGCTTCATCCCTTAGACAACGTTAACTCCCGGCACTTTCGTGACTCTACGCGGGCGTAACGACATCTACAACTCTTCCTTATTTAGTGTTGCTATGCTACATTGTCAATTTCAAACTATGCTGTCGAGCAGTCACGGCAACACCACCCATTTGCTTTACCTTCACTTAGCCCTCGTCGAGAAGGGTCCGTTGAGCCCCGCCACTGAGGCAACAACAAGCAGTCGTCATGCGCAGCTTGGCCTCCGAGACCGAACGGCGCGCAAAACTCGAAGGCCAAGTGTATACCGCTTAGCCTCCGAGATAAGATGCCCTAACGCAATCTTATTGGCACGTCGCGCATGACTGTTTTTCTGCCACGTGGGGGCACGCGCCGAGTATTTTGCTAAAACTTTGTTTTGCACGAGGGTGCCTGCGGTGATGAAAGTGAGTGACGCGTGGCACGGCAGTTCAGAAATTAACACCAGTACCTAGGAGTGGTGGTTTTCTACTTTTTCTTTCTACCCACTGCGAACAGTATAAGATATCGGTTTTTCAGGCAGCGTTGGTAGTGCGTCACATTTTCTTACAAATTTCATCTCACCATTGTCGCGTAGCGCTGTGTAGGCTGGAGCTCGCGGGCCGGTACCAGCTCATCGAGGGTCGAGCTCCTAATGCTGTTTAAAATTAACAACCGTTCGTAACTAGTCTGCGCCTCGGCTATCATTTAGTGGATTGTGACACTTTTATCTGTGCGCACTTGTGAATATTGTTGGACAGTTAGCGGGTCATGACGTCCAGGAAGGGCTACCTTACATTAATTAACAGAAAGTAAACTGACACATGTAATGTTTATATAAAATCATCTACGGTAGCTTTATTGAAGTACTTATGAGCTGTGTTTATTTTATCGGCTATCCAAGAACTGCCGTAGTAAAATTTGCATAGACTATCTATATATGCATATCTATATACATAGTCTGCATAAACTAAGAGGGCATGGATGTTCCCCAATTGGTGTACATCGACAGTTGGCAGTCGGTTTGTTACCCTACGAGCCTTATAAACATTTCTCGAAGGTGTCTCTCACGCATGTATATTTGCGGAGCTAAATCTATAGAAAGGCAAAACAATTCAAAAAATATTTATGCATATTCTAAAGAAAAGCCATAAGTCATAAAAAAAAGAAAAAGAGATAACCCACCAGAACGCTAAGCAGTGTCATCTTATCACTGCTATCTTTGACCTTCACCGCTGCTTAAGTGTCTAGTGAAGCATTTTTGATGAACTGCGCATAACTCTGGACATGCGACATTGTGAAGCCTGCCCCTGATCAGCTGGCGTAAAATCAAGCTTCTATAACGTTACACAGCCTTTCTCAGTTCGCAAATTCCAAACTCAGTAAAATAAATACGCCAACGCTAATCTAGCGCAATCGTTATATATAAAAAACGAAAAATCACCAGTCATGACTATAAACTTCGAATCTGCTGCAGGTTTCACCAGTCATAACCTCAATGTCATGTTTGTATGTCATTGTGCTTTTGTCCTAACTACCCGTATATCTTTTTTTTTTTGTCTAAACATGCCTTCTAAGAGGGCTGCTGACAACTTTAGGAAAGAACGCTGACCTATGCGAACAAAATTAATACGAGGCAAGAGAGTGTTTAGACCAAACTTTTGTGCTAAATTTTTTTCTATGCAGCTCAATTTCCAACTGCTGTTTGTAAATGTTTTCAACCGATAGATACCACAAGCAACATTGTTCTCGCATCTCAAGATATATATATGAAAATGCAAAAGTCATGCCAATGCTTATGGGTGTGAATCGTTTTTTTTTTCGCTCTCTCTTTGTCAATGACAAAGTATGAGAACGCAGTAGGCGCCTGTTCACAAACGTGATTGTTTTCATTACAAAAGTGTCATGAACTAATAAAGATGATTTATATTTCGCCACAAACTTTGTCCTCTTATCGGTGCAACCGTTCTCCTTGGTGCCAATACGCGCGACAAATCTAGGCCTGTGTGGGCAGAATTGTTGTTATGATTTAACTGCTCGAGTGAGTAGAAAACAGTTGCTACGTTATTCAAATAAATGGCGAAGGTGACATATGTTTCAATGGCAAATATCTCTTACGAACGAAGAGCTTTCCGAATTCGCTCCTTGGTGTCTAGCCAGTGACACGATCAACGATCGAGTCAAACAGACTCGAAGGCACAGTGAATACACGTAAAAGATAATTATTGCAATTATTTGACGGATAAGCAAGGCGCAATACATATTACCATAATAGCGGGAACAAAAGTAAAGTGAATTACGGGGTTTCACATCCCGAACCCTGCACACCGGGTTATGAGGGGCGCCATAGGGGAGGGCCTCGAAATAATTTGCCCCCCTAACTCATCCCCTGCCGGTTGTTTGGAGACCAATACAGCTCAGTGAGCGTAGCTACCCTGGATGGGCACAGGGTGAATCTACAATGAATGTCATCCTGTACTCAATGAACCACTTGATAAGATGCAAACAAGTTGATAGGGTTACGATGAACTGCCCATTGATTCATTGTCATCAACGATCTTAGAGACCGCAAAATTTCTTTTCGTGATGCCGCTTCTCAAGAAACCTTATTAGAGTATTCCACCGTCGTTAATTAAATGTACGATTGTCATTATCCTGTAAAAGTGAAGTCAACAGGGGAGAGCACTTATTTTATTGAGAACCGGCTGGCAATTACTCTAACATAGTGCCCATGTATATACCGCGAGGAGTATATACAGGAAAACTACTCTGGAAGTTTGCCAAGCTCTAAAAATGAGAACTAGCCACACGATTTCAGAAACTAGCTACAAAAGTAGCCAGTTGAGTGCAGGTTCCCAAAGAAAATTCACAGAATATAGCCAAACAGGTGCCATCGGAAATTGCGCAAGAAAAACAATACGATGATCAAGTCTGAAAATGCCCCTTTGGAACGCTTCCATTCAGCGCCGCTTGAATTAGATTAAAAATATTTCTTGCGACGCGAGGTACGCTTTCTTTGTGCAACTGACAAAACTTATTCAAGAGAAACCCTCTTAAATTAGAGCTTCTAGGACGTGAGAGTTTGTTACTGGTTAGAAAATTAGAAAGTGAGCACGTTAGTTTTAAGCACAACGATTACAACTACCGCTCGACGCGGTCCCTAACAAAACTAAGTAATCGATGACAGATGAAAATACCGTTCAGTGCCTAGAAAAATTTCTAGAATTGTGCACACAACAATCTCCTTGCTACAAGTATTCAGGTAAGTATAGTTTCGCTTGCTTTAGCAATAATTTCTCGAGGGCTAAAAAAATTATGGATAGATAATATTATTGTCATTAACAATCTTAGAGACCGCAAAATTTCTTTTCGTGATGCCGTTTCTCAAGAAACCTTATAATAGTATCCCGCCGTCGTTAATTAAATGTAGGATTGTCATTAGCCTGTAAAAGTGAAGTCAACAATTTTAATTTTGGACACGACAACCAGGCCGTTGCTAGTGTTCAATTAGAGATGTAGGCATTTAGCAATCATTTCTGAAGAGATAACAAATCCAGAATGGGCGATGTTCCCGATTCACCATGCCAAACTTAATCCTCAATAAGGTGGAAGTTGCATCTTCTATTTTAAACAAGCAAGCATGGTGATGATGGTCGTTGCACGTTCTTTATGCTATTAGAGGCATTGTACAGGGAAGTATGCCATTCGAGAATTGTAATTTACCTCCTTTATTTCAATTTTTTGTGAAAGAAGGTTGGTTTTAAATGTAGACAAAATGCAACATAGTAGCCGACCCTAAACATTTTCCACCACGAGCCTTCAAAAGTAGCCAATTTTGTGGGAAGAACCCTAGAATGATGACGCTGCTACTCTGACACGACTAGCGAAGACATCTTGCGGCGGTTTACACAGCCAAAGAAATCAATGTGTCCTAGAACGTCGACAGATGGCGCTGTACTCCTACATTACTATATTTTCAGCACAGAATTACAATACCGCAATATGCATATATAGCTTTCAATGAAGAAAGAAAAGATCAGAAGAATAGTTAGAATGCTAGACTGCCACAGGTGTAGTAAAACCTGACTAGATCAAGCAGGCTAGGCTCTTTGTCGGCGAAGTCCTGTTTCAAAAGGGGCGCGAAATGCCATCATCATCATCGAGAATAAAAGTGACCTTGCCCTTCCACAGATGGCGTCGTAACCCTGCTAAGTGTAGAAAGCTTGCATTAACAGCGGGAATAGCGTTGGCAGGAAACTATAACAAGACTAAACAGTCTCGCCGCAGTTAATGTATAACTGGCAATAACCTACACCAAGTCGGCTTGTAAATCACGTTTTCTCTAAGGAAACAGATATTTTTCCTCACGGCGTTGAATGATGCTGTGCTGAAGACGTAGCGCAAATTCTGTGGGAATAGACTATGACGTTATGGCTTACGGTATTGACAGAGAGAAGTCCGAATCGACGACAATCAATAAATGAGGAGAAACAGGCCTTCAAGATTCCAGGCGCAAAGTAATCACTAAAGATCTGGTAGGCCACATCGACGTGAACATTGCCCTTGGCGAAAAAGTTGTAGTTGTCAATTTTGCCTTTCGTTTTCAGTTCTCAGACTTAGCATAACTGTAAATTCTAACTTAGAGATGGCAACGTTCATACCTAATGTAAATTAAATCTCGCACGAGTGTTAAGGGGCTCGCTCAATAGATGTAGCCAAAGTAGCACTGGTATCGCAGAGTCATGTATCAATCTCCGAGGCCGAGCGGCGCTCCCCCTTGCCCTTTTTCTGTTGCTTCCACTCCTTCATAACTGGTGGCCTCAAAGATTTTTTTCGCGCGGACGCGTTCTCTGATGATTTCGGAGGCATCAGCGGAGCGAAGCCAGTTCAATCAGCAGATGGTAGATGGCGCGGACTTACCGTATTCGTTGCATCGCCGTTTTGCTTCGGACAGTTACGTGACGTAGGTTCCTTCTTTCGTTGTATATTATACATGTAATCGGTTTGTTTTGCTTTATTTTGTAATAATTGCATAACTTCTACATGAGATGAATACACATCGCAGAAAGGCAATCTTGTGGAGCATACAGGGGCCAGGGCCGTATTTTGTAAAAACCCACTTCATTTCTGGTCATTTCTTGTCACCCGTGGCGTTGAATTGCCTATATTGGTGATAATGGTAGCGTGACATCGTGCAGGCCAACAAACACGGGTGAAAATAATGTAGAAATAAAAGAAACGAAGTGCTATCAAATACGGCACCAGGTGAAATAGCTGCACAAGTAAGAATGACTAACATGTCATACCACCGTAACCGCGTCATCAAGCACTTCAACACGTCTCAGATATTGACATCCTGATCTACGTAAAGGGCTCGCAGCTGCCTAACTAGACAAAAAGAAAGAAAAGGGTGAAAAAGAAAGATAACATCGCGTTCTTCAGCTGGGAACTGTACTTACAAGAATAACATTGTGAGCCGTTATTTTTCACGTTATCTTTTCTAGGTCAACAACTTGCAAATGCTGCTTCGTACAGAATCGTAGGCCGACCTTATCACAACGAATGATTGAAAAAAATCATTATCTTTTTTCGTGAAGCCTATGATAAGTTTTAAACGGCAAGAAATTGTACAGAATATCAGGATGAACAGAGCAACCTTTTAAATTTATACAGGTTATATCTCTGATTTCACAAGCAGTCATGCTCACTGTTAGCAGTCAAATCCGAAAAAAAAAGAGTTTGACCAGAAACCGACAATCAGGGTATAATGAAAAATAGAAGTAATCAGGCGTCAGCACGGTCAGTCGTGTAATCAGCATTTTATTTCAGCACTCTCGTATCAAACATATTCGCCTAAAACAGCTTAGTTGAACAAAGGTGTATTTTCCCTAAGTGGTAAGAAACTTGAGCCATTGTACGCGTGACAAAGAAGTCCAGTGAAGAGCCGCAAGAAAGATAGGCTTATTTTTTTTTTCTTCCTAAGTAGTAGTGCGGCAACTTCGTGTATATCAGAAGACTGAACACCAAAATACCTGGGCTATGTAGTGCTTTCAAACAGAACGTGAAATCATCACAATGCTTGAGCCCATAAACACAAGTACAAGAAAAAAGAAAAAAAAAGAAGAAGAAGGAGATGCAAGTCCGAACAGTGCTATTCCAGTAACCTGCTAAACGTTGGATGAAATGAACAGCCTAACATGTCAATAAACGACGCTTATTAGGTTCTCAACTTCACTCGCATATTGTTTCCTTCCGGGACTTCTTGACTGCAGGTGGGAAAAAAACCCCGACGCGGCATTTGTTTTGCGAGCCGGCAATGGCAATGGCTGTCTATTCACATTGCCTGCAACAACTTGCTGACGACGCCCAATGCCCTAGTTGGCTCTTAAAGTATGCATTAACAAAGAACGTCCTGCTATATGCACTCGCCTATGCCTACGCTGGCGGAGGAGACAGCCTGTGTGCGCCCGAGTTCTTCAGGCCTGCAGTCAAACGCAGCATCTCATCTCAACACTGGACCGGCCTGGAATAAGCGGTCAACGAACAATCGTCCATTGCTGACATGGTGTGATACTTTTTTTTTTGTTCGATTGGCAACAACTGGAGGAAACGTAGCCTTTAAATGCCTGCACTGACGTCTCGCTCTCCTAAAGAGTAGAGGCGTGAGTAACGACGCTCAAGAAACACGCTAATCAAGCACCGACACATTATCTTGTGCTGTGGGTAACAGTGCTAAAAAGACTAGGTTATATAATTTGTTTCTCTTTTCAAATGGTCGTCTCGTATGAGTCAACTGATGTTCGCAAAGAGTTACTCTAAAGCCAGAGGGAGAGAGAGATAAGACTCACTGAAGTGCGTGCTGAGATCATAACGACAGAATTCAACGAGTTCGAGCTTTTGACACGACAGTGACGTGGAACGTAATAGCAAAAAGCGGTAGCCAGTGCTGTGTGCGGAAGTATACCATTAAACAGTGAGAACGGCGCAAGAGTTCATTGTTAAGGTGAACATTAGGTGCGAGGGGGAAACCCCGATAGAAACACCCCGAAACTTCTTAAGTACTTTATAATAAACAAAGGTCTTATTGCCATCAAGAAGTATTCGTGAACCGTAAATAAGATAGCTACGAGAAAAATGAACCAACGAGCGCAATCATATCGTTGAAGAAGTAGTAGAAGGCCTGAGCGCACATTAACAGCATATATGGGGAGAAAATTTCACTTCCTCGCTGTTCTGAATGAACTAGAGCTTTTACAACTGCAGCACCATTTCTGTGAGTGGCTTGTGTTTTATAAGTTGAAAGTGAATAAGACGATACAGACTAACAAACTGAGACACTTCGGTAATGAAAGAACGTCACGAGCATTTCACGTATAGCACAGAAAAAAAAATAACTTAGTGTGACAAGAAGAGCAAATAGGCTCCGATGACAGCAAGTATGCGTGAAACAACAAAACGTGACAGCATAACACAGACACGTGTCCCGCATTCCGAAAACCTGTTTTAAACCCGGAAGCACCCAAGAAACACTCTTGTCTACTATTCAAATCCTACGTACATGGTGTATTCGGCCAACAGTCACGCCATCATAACACTGAAGAAAAGCTCTCAGACAAACGGGGACATTGTCCTCACCTCGGCTCGTGTATAACAGAGAAGACAGAAGAGCCACTGAAAGAGGAGGAAACAGAGCGAACCGGAACGTATGCACTGCGCGTAACAATTCACCACGGAACAGGAAACGGCTTTGGCTGCGCAACAGTCTTGTCGAGAAACGTGTTTCCCAGGCCGCTCCACTTCCTACGACGGAAGGGAGCGCAATGCTACACAAGACGAGAACAAAAACAAACAAAAAAACAACGTTGCACCCCAATGAAAGACACACACTCGTCATAGGGCTGTTGTTGGGTGAACAGTACGTCGTCAAAGACGCGGCATGGCTAAGTTCACTATGTGGAACGTAACTGCAGCAGCTCCACCGTGGTTACAAAGCGCTAACGGGAGGACGAGTTTCTCTACTCGATTACTCAAGTGCAGAACTGCGCAGCATATTGTGCTCTTTCTCTCTCTCCAATTCTCCGTCTCTCCCTCCATCATTGTTTCCCTCTTCATCCTTTCTCCTCCTCTGTTTGTACGAGTCAGAATACAGATGGAACCAGCGAAGCAACCGGTGCGACTAGACGGGGCACAAATCTGAGCAAATACTTCTGTCGCGGAGAGCGCCGCCCCACGTAGGGGGCGCCACTCACGGTCACGATATTCGGGAAGAAAGGGTGTCTAAGTGCACGCGAGAGAGAGAGAGAAAAAGAGTTTGGGACGGGTGTGCCGACGGGGAGAGACGAGGCGGAGGTCGAGGAGGGGACCGCGGCACAAGCACATACACGAGACAGAAAGCTGCGAGCGACGGGCGCGAGGTGGCGGGAAGCTCGCTGGCTTCGAGATTATCTCACATCACGACGAACCACGTCCGCGTGTGGCGTCGTATTTCTACAGGGTGGCTAGACCGCGCAAGCACGCGACTCGGCACAAGACAGGGAGCGCTAAGCGTCTATGGGGCCGTGGTCAGCCGTTCTAAGCAATGCTCTCTGCGTTTCGGATAAAAGATGCTTTCTTTCTTTTTAAAAAAAGAAAGACTATATTAGAAAGCTAAGAAGGAAGAGGCGCCGGTTTGGGAGACTGAGGCGCACCTCCCGACAGCGTGGCGCCGGACGTGGGGAGGGCGCCCTCTGGTGGTGCGGCTGGCCGGCCGACGACGCCAGGGGGCAGCGCCGCCCGGCTGTGGAAAGTTTGGACCGGGCTCGCTGGAAGACGCAAGGACACAACGGCGGGGGAGGTTCTAAAGAGTGCGTCTCATGCACATCGGTGTGTAGTGGAATCTCTATGTACATCGGATGTCTCTTGCGCCCCGTGTGGCCGTCATGCCTAGAGAGAATTCGCCATGCACTTTGTCATGCACTTATAAAAAGGAGCACTAGGCCTAACACAGTAATGTTTGTGATTATATACACGAAGTTTGTAAGCACTTATGTACATAAATGGGAATTAGAGAGAATCGGCTGTTTCCGCTGTGTTGCGTGTGTATGTGTCTCACTGCTTATCTGTGTGTTTATGTATGTATGTATATATATAATATATTTATATTCTCTCTGTTTCTCTGTGGGTACTTGTCTTGCCTCAGATGGTGGCGCCTCCGAGTGAGGCGACGGGATTGACTCTCTGAAAACGTCGGTAAAACTGCGTTACGCATACTGTACTGCTGGCAGGCCTGAACTGAGCTACGCGGGGGGTAAATAGTACGGGGGAGAAAAAAGAAAAAAGAAAAGGTCTGCAAGACTCGAGGCGGTGTACGACAGCCCAGCGAGATCGCACGCGTAAGCGTCAAGCTGATCGAGGGTCCTACTCTACCGCGGCGTCCACCCGAACGCGCACACCGCGGCAACGTACGACGCTTCGCTCAGCGCGACGCGCCAAGGATTGATGCGCGAGGACCTGACGCGAGGACGCTCCTAAAAATGGCGGGAGACCTGCTACAGGTTTACATAAGCAGGAGCGCGCGACAGATACCCGAGACCAAAACCCATCGGCGGAGGTCGCAGGTTGGCGAGCCGAAGGACACCGCCTCCAGACCTGCAGACGCGCTCCGTGTGCATTTGCCGGAGCGAAACTCCTACAGCTGGGCGCTTCTTTGATTCCACAACCTGCCGTTACAGAGGCAGGAGTGCTCGACGCGGTAACGCGCCTATTGCGCACATAAATGTGCAAGGGCCGGGTGGGGGGGGTGATGTGGGTGCGGCGCAATGCGTTTCGCGATATCGCGACTCGAGTTTTTTTTTTTTTTTTTGCGTCACTGCCCGCAGCGCCTCGATCCAAAGAAGAAGAAGAGAAAAAGCAACAACCAAAAAGAAGATGACAACTCTGAAAACACAAGACCGCCGAGCGAAAGGAGCGTGCCCCGAAATGTGGCACTCGGTATAGTATAGCAAGTGCGACGTTCCGTCGCCAACTAAGTCGACGAAATTCGAACGGAAGCTCTCGGTGCGGCATTCGAAAACTCGGCCCTGTACGCGTTGGGAAGGAAATCCGTCGTCATCATCGACAACCACCCACGTGACGTTCCTGTATAACGCAACACGCGTTTGAAAAGAAAAAAAAAGATGAATGTAATTCGCAAACGTTTTGGGGGAGCTCAGTAGAGACGTAAGCACACGTTCGTCGTTTTCGCGTTTTTTTTCATTTGTTTCTTTGCGTGATGGTGGTCGCATACCCGAACTCGAGGGAAGAAGAGACACGCTTTTGCCAAGGCCAGTACAGCGGAAGTGTTTTGTTGTTTGCAGACTACCCATGACGTCGTTCAGCGCAGGCATGCGCAAATGGCAACGCTTGTTCACAGAAAGTGAGTTTCGGGTTGTCCCGTAGAAGTTCAATAGACTTCATTTGCCGGAACGTACTCCAGCGATGCCTCGAAGCCACGTGATAACATGGCTAACTCACCTTATGTCGAAATAGGTTGTGCGGAAATATATGAGATGGAAACGTTGACGTCGCTGGCGTTTCCTGGTCGTTTGAGCAATGAACCAGTGCCCCCCGTTAGCTGGTGGTGGCAAAGGTGTAAAAGACGCGACTTCACTCCTGATCCACCATACATTGCATGGCCTCAGTCCCAGAGAGTCAGCTGTTGATGCAGTGTACAACTAGCTGCTTGAACACTTGCTTTTGCGGCCGTGTCTGAGCACGTTGGTACCCGGGAGTTCCGCACTACCACCTCTTTGTCGCGGCTTCTGAGTCTTCCCATTTCTCAAGTGGTCATATTACCTTTGTTTTAGGGGGGGGAGGGGAGGGGATGGGTGCTTACTTCCGTTTGTGATTTCTTTTACGGAGAAAAAAAGAAAGAAAGAGCGAGAGAGGTGGAGCGGAAAGAGTTTCCCGGCCGGGGTAAGCGAGAGAGAGAGTGTAGTTGGCATGCACACGTTTAACAGATACTCGTGTCTACGTAAACATTCGCGAAAAATAATTCAGGTACATTGCGCTGGCATATCAGAGGATATCTATATCTATTACATTGGAGTTCATAAAAGGGCGCCAGAGTTTAATAAGCAACAATAGTCTGGCCCGTGGAGAAGAGTTCGCCTTTAAGGAAACATAAAATGGAAAGAACTCAATGTAAAACAACTTAATTTGTTTCGTTACACAGGCTGCTCTTACACCTTACCAGCTGGTCGATTCGATTTAATGCACCACCCTGTCCAACCAAACGAGTATTGCTGGCCTTCGCTTTAAGATGAAAATACAAACATGAAATGAAAGAAAAAAAGCACGGTGAATTGTTTTGCCGCTATTTTTCTTTAAATACAACGTTGCATGTATTCGCTTGTCTAAAAAAAGAAAAAAAAAAGAAAGCCTAGAAATGTGAGCCCCTGCACGAATCGGTCACGTGCATACCTGGTCTCCTAAGCTGATAGTTGTGATTAGTGGAGATACGAATGAAGCAAGGTATGCGCACGTTTAAACACACGTGAATTCACTGCGTCACTCGATGCCTGCCAGAGTTAATGTAGATATTAGATGCATTAAATTCAGCTGCCTAAAAGTAAGTTACTGTTTCACTTTCTCGGGTCCAACCCACAAGCATTTTCAGTGAAAAAATAACCTGTCGTGGTCGATGCAAAGATCTGGGCTCACTAACGAACAGTTTAGTTTAGATGGTTTCGCCAAGTTTTCGACAAAGCGTATTAACCGTAGAGACAATTCATTGTGATTTTATAATTAACTCGAGTATTGAGAACACGACTCGGATTCTTAGCATGAATTGAGCCGGATAAATCTCCAGGAAATCTAGTACTGTGCGGGAGCGAAGCACTATAATAGTTTGCACAGTTCCGGGCATTCAGTGAAGTACCGAATTGGTCATGATAAGAGAGCAGCAACCGAAAGCACGCGTTATCAAACTTTCTCAATGAAAAAACAAAAAAATAAGATCACTCAAGAAAGCACATCTACCGAGGGATCGCACTATAGGGATATTCACACACGCCGTCGTAGGCTGACGCGCTGTGTTTACTTTTTTTTTTCTTTGTCTCCTCTGAAGTTACAACATGACACTGTCGTCAGAAACCATCATTTCATGAACAAGACGTACACAGAAATTTATCACTCATTCGCACACTCACACGCCTAACAATGGGGGAGAGAGACTCGCACTCATGACAAAGCGAACCCGGTGACACCGAGGCGACCTTCATACGAGTGCTCGAAATACAGCACAGCTTCCAGTTACTCCTGGTACGGGCGGAGGACAGACGTTATACACGACCTTGGATCATTTATATATGGACAGGGACACCGCGCGAGCCGGCAAACACCAAGAGATAAATCTCGCTACAGCGAACGTTCCGAGCGGTCAAAAATCCGTTGAAGGGAAAACCAAGGGCAAGAGAATTCGTTGGAAAGCAGGTTTCATACAATATCATTGCAACGATAACATGTACTATACGTTTAGACCGATCAACTTGCAGATAGAAGTGTTTTTCAGTTAGTGCGAATGCAAGATGGCGTTTAGACAGCATGAAGAACGACAGTCTTTAGTAAAGTGTTACTGTATACGACGGTACGGATTACTTGAAATATGATCCAGCCGTTGCCTTAGTTTTCTTTCTCATCCGGAACCCGGGTTTAGTATGCTTCCAAGCACGCGAGTGAATGTTTTAGCTTCCCGCTAGCACAATGTAGGCATCTATTCTCAATGTAGATTGCTTTCAGACCAACTGCTTGCATTTGAATAAAATAACTATTGCTGGGATATCATTAGCCTCTGTCCAGAATTACCTGCGATTGATAAAGGTGGAAACGTGACCGTAATGCTCTAGTTTGCAACAAGGAGTGCAGTGTTGGAGAAGTAGAAAAGAAATTCACGTATCTAGGCTGACTAACGAGACAGTTGGCCAAAGAGATGTTGGCTACTGTAATTCGCTGCAAGAGGAGCCGAACGTAGTCGTATACAAACACCTTAAACTCCTACTCAGCACTGTGACGTTTCTGCGATGTTTTATGTACAAGATGACTAATTTCCTTTGCTCGAACATAGAGTGCTTAAAAGTTCTCATCTGCGGAAACTAACGTGCAGAAATTCAACGAGGAATTTCGACGAACTTGGTGCCCAGTTAAACACCTAATTCTTTTTTCAGGAATGAATATTCTAAACCTGAGCTTATCTTTTCCTTTACCTGCCAAGCCAACACCGCATCGTCCTTCTATGGTATCGAATAAATCCAGCATTATCAGCACCAATTGCAGGCTGAAATCCGGATGCGCAACTAACAAAACTCTCATCCTTCAGCGCGCAGGATGCAAGATGAAGTCACTAGAGACTTGGAAAGTTTCTCCGAAGAAACGCGTATATATATTGCGCCTTGTAAAAAGATAAACGAAAAGAAAAAAGAAACTGGAGGTTATTAGCCGGTTAATGGTGTTTCCTGGTGCAGGCACACTACCGACGGACCTGTATACAAGAGCATCGCGTTGGCCCAAAGTAAGGTAACGCACTATAGCGCTCACGCAGCAACAAACAGGGTGTCATGTGCCATTTAACTTCCACCACAAACACGACATCGACGATTATCACCGAGGGTACAGCTCCGAGCGGCGGCAGCACGAGAATGTGCGTCGGCCGGCTTTCGCAACAAGCAACGAACGCGCCGCAGCCACGCGCGGTACCCGCCTCGGGTGAGGGGCGGTTTCCCGAAACAGCGAAGCCGGCTCAGTCGAACAGGTCACATTGAGTACGCAAATGGCCCGTCAGTGAGGCATCATTCTTGTGTAAAACACCACTACACGAGAGAGAGAGAGACGTGCTCTCTCGCTAAAAGGACGGCATCTACTCCTACGACCCGCGCGGAGGTGCGACGACACGCAGTTACAGCCGGGAGGGGGCGCTTCCTGGACTTCGCGTCGCGAAGTCAGTGAAGAGAACCGAAATTTGGGCGAGGCGGTTCGTGTTCACGGTTGGTGACAGTAAAGAAAAAAACAAACGAAAAAAAAGACGAGGCTGTAGAAAAGCCGACGACAGACTGAGCGCCACCTCGGTCGTCCGGCTTTCGGGTTTATCGCCTGAATTTCTAGGGACGCGTTTCTTGCGCAGTCGCCAACCACAAATCCTCATTCTTTTCTTTTCTTTCCGTTACACTTCAGTTTTCTTTTATTTTTTTTTGGAGTTGCACAAGTGATTTCTCTTTGGTCATATCGAAAGTCTCGGCAGAGGGTGCTATTCAAATTTTTGGCGTGTGGAATTGAATCGGGTTTGCATTTTAAGCCAATCAGACAGGGCGCAAAAGCTCCGCCAGCCAATCAGAGCTGAAAAAAAAAAAAGGGTGAGTATTGCATTATATGGCAAACCTTGGCACTGACCAGAATATCACTCAGAAGCGCACGGGGAGAGAGAATATAACGCAAGTGTGATGAGCAATCCCAAAGATCGTCTCGAATCACGGCCAATAGTGCCAAGGAGAGCGCCACATTACGTTACCTGCATGACTAAGAGTGGTCTCGTACAGCGCTCCACACTATAGCTTCTATGCTCACGCACCACCATACGCTTCGCTGGCACATATTTTTTCATCTTCATTCATGCCATCCTGAAACTAAAGAGGGAGCAACGTCGGACACGAATTAAACGAGAACCGCTTCATTCGAGAAGGGACGACAAATGAAGGCGCGTTTTTCCTAATGAATTAGACACCTGCTCAAGAAGGACACAAGGAACGAGGGGGTTCACAACCGACGTACAAGAATATACACACCCGATGTTGAATCGCGTATAGCATATAATGTTTATTATTTTTTTTTCTGAACGCACGAAGCCGTCTTTTCTGCAAGATCGCCTTCCTTTTTTTTTATTACCCGTGATGGGTTCCGAACAGTGGCGTGAAAGCATTGACTACGACATTACTTTACAACAATGATGAAGAAGGGGTAACGAGATGAAAAGTACGTGGGATGCCTGCGGTATAGTAATACGTGCGGTGTGTGTGGGGGGGGGGGGGATGAGGAGGAGGCGCAGCAAGTTACATACGCGAGTAAATCAAAAGAGAGAGAGCTAGAGATGGACGCCGTGGTAACAACCTCAGCACAAGGAACTGCCTTGCAGCTGACGATGTCAACAGAGAAGAACGTTCAGGTGGTGCAACAGACACGGTGTAGTTTAGGGACTTCCGGCCATGCAGTATGTGATATTCTTCTCGAGTAGTGAGAGAAGGAAGTCTTCTCTCTATACATTCTAGCCATGACTGTTCTTCGTTCTCTGCTGCCGTTTGCTTTCTGCGGGCAAGGTTTCAGCGATCCAATTCAAATTGCGCAAGCTAGTCATCCACTATTCCCCCTTAAGTATCGTTCGATTCTTTCAAGATATTGTACCATGAACAAGCGTTGTCATTCGCGCTTCGCGGAGACTCGACGTCATGGAAAAGTCCTCTGCTTCATTCCAGTACAGTGTTGACGCGCGGCTTCACGCTCGAAACGTGAACACGGAATCACATCGTACACGAGAATTCGGACTCTCCCTCCAATTCTGGCCATTGTTAACCAATCAGCGTGTAGCGGTCCGTCTTGATTTCTTTTTGTTTTTCAGTTTTCTGGTTCATTTTTTTTCCTGTTGCGTGTTTCGTTTCGGGGACAATAGTCTGCTCGCGTGCAGCGAGTAATGCGATCGCTATTGCTATGCGGTCGCTTATTTACGATTCGACTCATGAGTGTACTTTTCTTCTGTCTGTCTTTCCCTTTTTTTTCTTCCTCGGTTTCGAAGAAAACAAACTCCCCAATTGTAAACCAGATGCGATAAAAAAAAATAAGAAACAAAAAGCAGTAAGCGGAGTACGACACGTGTCTGCCTTTCCTGGCTATACTCTCGACAACGGTGCTTTGGCTGTAGAGCCAGCATTGGCAAAGCGCACCTCGAAGTCGTGCAGACCCCACGCGGAAGCCGAGGGTAAGGCAGTGCACGCAGTGAACTAAAAGAGAGAACACTCAAACAAAGGCGATTTTGGTGGGCCCAGCCAGCGCTGCTTAGGCGCATGAGCACCGCTGCGCGTAGCCGTCGTGACGCAACTCTCGTGGACGGACAATGTTACGGTCATCACCCTGACAACACGTGGCGCCCAGTGCCAAATTGTACGTTTCGACATTGGGGGGCAATATTCACTCAGAACCTAAAGTTGGATTGTGGCTGGCGCTTTTACTCGAAACATCGTCGTGGACGAGCGAGTAAGTCGCTATAAGCTCATGGGCAATGATGATTGATGTCTGGGCTTCAGACACAGCGTACTGTATAATACGCATAACCTGCCGGGTGTGTAAAGCTTCTTTCTTTCCTTCTCTTTCATTTTTTTTTCGTCCACCAAAGTAGCTTCTAGGCGCGAGAGACCCCGCAAAGCACAGTCGAGCGCGTTCGTCACAGCACGAGTCAGAGTACGTTGTCGAGAAAACAGACGACGTCTATGACGCCCACCGGCGAGAGTGACGTCACGTGCAAAAGAAAGTGAGGCTGCACTACTCAAGACAGAGAGAGACGCGCTGGGCCTGCGCCTCTGCCGCGCTGGCTGGGCTCCCCGGGGGCCCGAAGCCTTCGGAATCGCCACACGGGTGGGGTGGTGGCCGAATTTTGTTAACCGTTTTGGTGCTGTTTTTAGCTTCATATACTGCGACGTTTCGCGGCTGGTTGGTGATCCGGGGGGCCATGTTTGCTGCTGCTGCCACTTCTCCCACACTTCGCAGAAGAGGGGAGGAGCAGGACGAGCGGCGACCTATTTTCTCTCTCGGATGAGGAGAACCGTGCGCGCGCACGCGCATGATCACCGCCGACGGCAGCGCCGTGCAGCGGGCGAGGCGCGCACTAGTCGTCGCCGACGTCGTCCGGCAGAACGTCGCTGATGTGCAGGTAAATGATCCAGTACATGAGGTTGAAACAGACGAAGCAAACGGGGAACACCACTCGGGAGTACTTGTCGATATCGGAAGGGCTGACGCCAAATAATTTGTTGGGGTTCTTGCAAAACGCTGCCTCGATGTCCGGCGCGCCGTTGACGGTGTTCTCCAGAGTCGAGGATTTGCTGAATCCTTTGGGGTCAACCATTTTGAGACGTACTTCCTACGGGGCGGACCCAGATTTGAGGGGAAAGGTGAGGGATGTTTGAACGCAAGGAAGCAACCGGGGTTAGGGTCAGAAAGCAGCAAGAAGGCGGGTGAAATAATAACAATTTCAACAAAAGTTGCGTGTGGATAAGAGAACGGATCAAATGAAAGTAAACGAAGAGAAACAAATACAATTTGTTGGGAGAAGGGAAGAGAGAAAGAAAAAGCGAGAGTAAGAGTATTAGTAAACGGCACCAGTATCACAGAAGCCAGACGGCTAGTCACATCCTCCAACTAGCTTGTTTGCCACACCTGTGTAGACACCATTTCATATAATGTTTAAAATCATGCATAGGAAACACTTTTTGTCATGTCGCAACAAAGAAAGGTTGCCATTGCAAACTAATTCCTTAAAAAAATGTTATTGTGACCAATTCTGTGAAATTTCCCCTTCAGGGCACTATATGAGCAACCTTTCATAAGCGAGTCTATTTGAGTTTTACAAAAAGCAAGTGGACTAAGCAGTTATTGGAGATTTTTGAAATCTTGACTTTTTATTCACACTCTAACATTGCGTTCAATTGTAGAAGGATGTATTACTGTGAGACACTACTGTGAAACAAAAAAAGAAAAAGAAATAGAAAGAAAAACACAGCATAGGGCAGTTAGCAGGTCCAATATGGAACAGCACGCCACCAGCACAGCTTCAAACACTTGCAGAGACATGCGACAGCAGTAGCGTGTTTAAGAAGCATGAATGATAAAGCTGCTTGCCCTGCAGTGCATCCCACTCGGCCGGGAAGAAAGCAGTAGAACATGTGCCAAGAACACACGCTCAGACGTCGACGCAGAACAAATTGATAACGAGGGCGTATGGACTGGATAAGCGCGGCATTGCTTAACCACGTTGGCGGCCGCTAGACACAGTTACTGAAACCTCTGCAACAGTTGTCACAAGCATTGACAAACCTAGCGATGCGACGACACACACCTAGTGTATTTTTGCTATAGGCTCACATTTGAGTATACGCAACGCAAATTAGGTATGTTGCAGGACATGTCGAACACGGAATATCTGGATTTGTTCACTGTCGTACCACCTACTCAGAAATGGAAGAGTGCGCTAAGAAATTTAATGAGTATGACATGCGCATTTTACAGACGGATACAAAACATTCTGTAGCACAGGTGCAGCGAAAAAAAAAAGACAGGAGAATAATGCGAATACCATCGTAGCCTAAGCCTGTACGTCAAAATCAAAGTGCACGCTAGACTTTTCCATACTCCAATTAACAATGTAGACTTTGCGCACGATGAACACGCAAATATACACCTCTTTCTCGTGCCACCTGCGGCTTCCTTCTCTTTTTCCCAAACAGTATGTCACAGTTTCAAGCTGTGGGCGAAAGTTGCGAGGAAAGATGGATTTATTGTTTTCCCACAGCTGCCGTGCTGCCGAAATTTCTGCGAGACCCACTTGTAGTTACTCATTGCATATTTTTAAACGTATTACAGCGTATTCATCAAAATATTTCCTAGGCTAGAACTGTTCATTAGAACAGACGCCAGGCAATAGCACGATGTTGGACGCATTTATTTCTTAATCCCCTTCTCCCCGTTTAGAGCAGCGAACCGGACCAGCGTCGGTTTGACTTCTCTACCTTTCCTTCCTTTTCTTCCTCCTCCTCCTCCTCCTCCTCCTTGTTGTGAAAGGAGTAGGCCGGCCAATGGCAGAATGAGATGACGGACGAAAAGCTCCGCGAATATGGTCCCTGAAGTGTGCCAGCATGTAGAAATTTGTGGCGTGGTTTAACTTCACTGCAGCATGTCATCCCGTTTGTTCCTTGTTACCTGTCGACGCGATTGAAGCCGACTAGATTGAACGCACACTTACAAACGTGTTTGTCGTATCACTCGAAGCGTATGTGATAGGTGCGCCGCTGTGTCGAATCATAATATTCAGTATTTGTTAATTCGACCCGATACTCCGTTTGCCAGGGAGGTATACAGTACGCGATGAAGCCTCGAATTTCGCGATACCGGAATGACAACTAAGAAAATCCGAGCAAATATTGGAGATGCTTGGTCGCCTACGAATATATTCTGGAAACAACGCGAAAAACAAAACGAAAAAAAAACGCCGGCTACAACAACGGCCTTGGGATTTGCTTGGCACTGGTGAAAAGCAATACGTTCTTCAAGTGGGATGTACAGGTGCGTGCTACACTTCTTTCGCGCTTCAATTGTCTCTCTCGCTCACACACGTTTCTTTTATTTGTTTGGCGCAGCATCACATTGTTCCTTTAGACGTATTATGCTTTCAGTCGTATTGCATGCACATTCCGCTCGCCAGCATGGAATGCAACACGAAGCTTCTGGAACAAGAAGCCAGTTCGTAATCATGCATGTGCATTCGTTTCGCCGCTACCCGGCTTGTTTTCTCGCATCGCTGCCGGTTCGGCTTTCTCACATGCGCTGCGCAAATATCTGAGAGAAACCTGCTGGGTTTTTCTCTGCAATCTCACTCCTGCCTCGCTTCAGATGGCGTTTCCTTGTTTTCTTTTCAAACAAAAGTGGAAAGGACGTACCAGCTGCTTTCGAATTCATGAGCTTCGCAATTTAGTTAGTCAACGCCATGCAATTTGACACGGCATGTATACTTTGCAGCTACGAGACAACAGTATCAGCAACAACGACAAAAAAGAAAGAAAGAAAGAGCAGCGCACTTTCCTGCAAAACAGTACATGTTGCAAACACCGAGAACAGACTTGCGCATTTCCATCTCTGCGTGAAAGCCCTATTCGTAACACGGTCCACCGGTTCTACGCGCAGAAGAGTGTTCGCACGAGCGTCCTAGTTTCCTCTAGAGAGCTGTCACATTCACCGGAAAAAATAAAAATAAAGGAGAGAAAGAAAGAAAGAAAAGAAAAAAGAAAAGATATTTTTTTTTCATGTCAGCAAAGTTCCGACACTCAGCTGATCGTAACGAATCTCAGTTACCGTACGCAGCTCCCACTGGCACTGAATATTCTTCTTTTTCTTTTTTTTTTGCTCCACGAGAAACACAAAATTTGGATACGCAAGTAGCTTCAGGAATAGAGCTTTTCTGACTACTAATGCTGAGTGATGCAACATATGTTCCGTAGACAGACGACACGAACAACTTTGCAGTTTTCCACACTTTAACGTTGCTGCGAATTCTGCCAAAGAGCGAAAAACCAGCCACGTATTTATGCTTGCACGCAAGTGCGCGACAACTTCTTCACTAAGAAGTTATTTTAATCGCTTTAAAATTTCGCCTAATCATTAATACAGCTTCGGCCTGGTGGTATACCGTGGCAAAGTATTTTAATAGCGCAAGGACGTCCTTGCGCTATTGAAATGATTTAGCTTTGACCAAGATAACATGCAACTTATGTGTGACTTGGAATTCAGGAACAAGTAATGCACGTAAACCTAATCGTAAAGCCTCGCTACGTTCAGTGAAACGTCAATTGACGTTCGTGCTTCGTATCTATGTTTCAGTCTGACGAGAAGACATGACAGAACACTGTCATGACACACATACGTATACACACACACGCACGCAAACACACACGCACGCACAAGCACACACACTCTCTGTCTACCAGTCTCTAAACATGAAAGTGTTCTTGGCGGCTCTGAGCAACCGAGTAAGCGATCCTGGCAAGTAGGTGGCCCTCTTTCTTTTCTATACCGAAAATTAGAGAGTGTAGCTTCATGTAAGCGATGTACGCTTACACGCTTAGTTTAGTTTAGTTTAGACGCTTAGTTTCCTTCATTCTGTATGGGTCGATAAGAAGACTGCTTTGTGAAAGCCATTTGCTCGGTCAAAGCGCCGCATCTGTTACACTAGCCATGACGCTTACACGAATCGGAGATGGTCTCAGCGGGATGCTTAGCCAATAGGCCACGAACGGGAGCCCAAATGCGCCAAGAGCATAATCCGGTTCTCCCTGGCCCGAGGAGCGGCGGCTTTCGTCTTCCGGGCGGCAGTATGCACGCGCGCCGCGGCTAGACGTCTCATCGCATTAGTGAATGCTCACTCGCCGCCAAGGATCTCCCTTCCCCTCTTTTTATCTCGATCCTCGACACAGCGAAGAAGTTCAAACGCCACCGCGAGGATTCAGGTCTTCAATTAGGGAGCACGAAAAACCCGCACCACGTGTCAGGGTACACTCCTGTTTTTTTCCCTGCTGGCTGCTCGGGCATGACTTAATCATATTACAGTATAGCGCAGCTAGCAGCGAGAGAACCTGAGCACGGGTATGCTCGTAGCCGGGGAGATGACTTGCCGAGAAAAAAAAAAACAAGATGCAAGATACTATTATGCCACTTCAAAGATGAAAATTGAGTGTGAGAAGCTGTCAAAACGTAGTGAACTGGTACGCCTACTTTTCTAGCTAGCAAGGAAAAGGCCTAAGATCAAAGAGGTGGGGTGCACATTTACCAGCGAAGTTTTATTACTTCGGCATATTTGGGGAAGTTCTTGCTCAAGAAAAGGCTGAAAAAAAAACCATTAATAAGCACGGTAACAGTTAAAGTATTAGAAAGTGTAGTCCTTCTCTACCTTGATGCACACTAAAGGCTGTGTCATAAAGTGAACGTTTTATAAAAGGAAAATCCCCAGAGAGTGTATATAGATGGTAGAGATATCCTGGACAGACAGGTGCATAGGCCTACTTGAACAAGCTCATTTCGTGGCATCCCGCACAAACGGAAGGCTACGGGCGCCCCCGTGGCGTGCCTATTGGCGCAAACATTTCACTTTTATGGAAAGAAGTCTATCTTTCTATTTTATTCGATAATATTTTTGCCGGCAAGTCAAACAAAGCGAGAAATCATTACACATCACTGAGCCCTCACGAATTATAGACTAGAACGTAGCGCTTTGTCGTTTTATCATGCTAGATTACGCATTGACGCAAGAACAACGTGACGGTGTCGTTGGTTTAAGAAATATACAAATTACACGCATCATGCATGAAGCTGCAGTAATGTTTGTCTTCTTTTGGGAGCGTAAGTACTCAGACAAGGCGACCAAAATAGCGAGGAATGTCTCTGGGAACGAAAAGTGAATTGCTTCCAAGTGCTGAACAGCTATCTCAACTATCTTGTCGTCTATAAAGAAAAAAAAAGAAATTAGAAAAATTCAGGTTAAAGTATTCTTGATTTCTGTAAGACTATTCTAAGCTTCCTAACTAAATCAAGTCTCAAATACTTTTGTCCGAAACAAATTGACTCAGAAGCACATACCAAGGAAAGGTAAACTTTTCCAGACCTATTGTTATTTTTTACAGGCTACAGCGCGGGGCTGCCTTCTTATCTCTACATGTTGATTCTGCTACTACTATTTTCATAGTAATTCTGGCCACTCAGGAAAAGAATTTGCATTTGTTGTTTTTTCTGCACGGCCCCTGACACTACATGGTGTCTTTTATTGCGTGCATGCGCCTGTCCAGAGGTTTAGCTGCGAAGAGCTCATTTCATCATTACGTCCGTCGACAGTGCTTACTGTGATTTCTGCTGCAACGCTTCTGTTTTCATCGGCTCCGCTAAAAGATGAAACGATGCACTTTGCGTGCTACGGTCAAGGTAGGAACGCCACCACATTAGCTTTCCGCTATTTCCAAGTCATCATGCCACTCGGTCATCTTGTTTCCCATCTATCTAGTGAGATTCCGCACGCGTTTCACTACACCTTCGCTAAGCGTTAGCTACCGCGCTCTGCATTTTTCTAGACACGCTTCATTTTCTCTTTGGTTCCGCCACCCTGCATGTGCAGGTTGTACCCTATGAATGGTTCTTACTCACACCCTCAAGGACACTGCACCGCGTCCTTGCCATGACATGAAGGTAAAACACGCATTACATTCTGCCTGTAAAGGATGCACCTCCGCAGGCATCGTGTTAGTGAGGCGAAGCTACTCGCGAACGCTCGCACTTGCGCGCATTTTCACTCACTCACTCACTCACTCACTCACTCACTCACTCACTCACTCACTCACTCACTCACTCACTCACTCACTCACTCACTCACTCACTCACTCACTCACTCACTCACTCACTCACTCACTCACTCACTCACTCACTCACTCACTCACTCACTCACTCACTCACTCACTCACTCACTCACTCACTCACTCACTCACTCACTCACTCACTCACTCACTCACTCACTCACTCACTCACTCACTCACTCACTCACTCACTCACTCACTCACTCACTCACTCACTCACTCACTCACTCACTCACTCACTCACTCACTCACTCACTCTCACTCACTCACTCACTCACTCACTCACTCACTCACTCACTCACTCACTCACTCACTCACTCACTCACTCACTCGCGCCGCTCGCGCGCACACACACACACGCACACACACACACGCACGCACACACACACACGCACGCGCGCCCTCACATTCAATTGGGTCGGCCAACCGGTCAGAATTCACTGCTATGCTACTCGTCTATACGGCGAGAAACATAACGTACTTACACCAAACCACAGGAGTGTACTAGAAAGAGTACGGGTCATTGCTGATGAGAATATTTTTTTTAATAGAGAGTTTGTCTGCATAAGTATTACCATTTACCATGTACCAAGACCCCGGATACATGGATGATAGGAGCAGCGCTGTTACTGACATCCTGTAAGTTTGTACAACCATAACACAGAAGTAACCTTTTTATGTCGCATGAGTGCTCTTGTCGAATGGCAACAACAACAGGCACTGCATGCTGATGGCTGTCTTCATACCCGCGCTCTACGGCAGCTGCAAGTTATAACAGGACCGTTCATGCTAATTCTAGCATTTGGGCTTTGGTTAAACTCCTGCCAGGAGATCGCGTAACCAGCGTGGCTGTACACGTATAGTTCTCTGGTATGCTTGGTTTGCGGGAATGGTAATACGGATTAGGACGCGCTATTTTTTAAATTGTTTCTGGCACACTGGTAGCTGTTTTGGGGAACCTTGATCGTCAGTGCCATTTGCGTCGAAGGCATAGTTGAAGAGTCGAGCCTTCCAGAATGACTTCTTGAAGGGCGTTGTACGCGAGAGGTGCTGGTGATCGGAAAGCCAAAGCAGTGCGTGTCACAGAAGCAGCGGTGCTGTGAATGTTGCTGACTGGCGGTGCTCAGCATTACTCGGCGTGTGAAAGGGAAATGGTTCCCAGAAGGAAGCGGTGGTGAAAATTCTTACGTGGCACCCGGTTATATGGCAGTTTCTGCTCGGCATAACCACCATAGTCCTATACGGCTCCCTCACTTTGTGGTTCTATGAGCGACACGAGAAAGAAAACAGGAGGGCATGTTCTGCCATCACCAGCATGACGAAATGATCTTTGGCAACACAGTTTTCTGGACATAAAATAAAGCATACTTGAGGTAATCTAGCTGACACTGAACGTTTGAGAGAAACAGTGGCATGAAGAAAAAGCACCGAAGAGCTGCGGGAATAAGACAGTATATAGTAAGTCTGACAGAAATTGATGCTGGTAGTGCAGAGAGAAGTGGAATTTCAAAACAAGACGGGAACTAAACCTTGCTTCCAGTATTTTCAGGTTTATTTCTTTGCTTCACATATGCAAAAATAGGCACTTCATTTGTTGTCATGATTTTAGAGAACTCCTAAAAGAAAGTATGTGCGCGACTGCAGGCGCCATTCTAGGCATTAAGTCTTCATTGTTTTTTCACGGCGCCTCCTCAGAATATGCACTACTTATATTCAACGTGACGTACCACTCCAGGCACTCACGTCTTCTTGCATTGGCCTACGCTTTTAAACTTTGCTATCGTGAGTTTTGTGTCCTATTCATAAGTTTCCAGCTGAAGGATCCCAGGTGAAGTAGATTGTTCTTTAATCTCAATTTTTTTTTTCGTAAGATAGACGCTTTTAGGAAATGTCCAGCATATCAGAAAGAAAGTGGCTAGTCCTCAGAGCAGAAAAAGGCACGACTTGTTTTCAATGAATCGCGAACACTAAGAGCAGCGTGCGCTCGAGTTGGAGCAAGCCCTGACATTGCGGACATCTTCAACGTTAGGGGCCAGTAATTGGCGGAGATGGTCCGAGGTTGACCCTGAAGCATCACTACATTGCTTAGCCTCTTTCGACATATCGCCCAATAGCCGGCGTCTGATAAGTTATCATACCGTTCTTGAGGGACACTGTTCTATTTATGAAACATGATCCATATGCTGTAAGTCAAAACTACAAAAGGTCAGCATTCGACAATCTAAAGACATGTTTCGTGGGTAAGAAGGCTGGATGTACTACTGTAAATAAATGTAGCAATAAATAAAGAAAATCAAAAGGTAGTTTCATTCTTCGCGCGTTCCTGAATGTCGGAGCACAATAAGAGCTTCCAGTTGAGATCATGAACGTGTAACAGGCTGTCGCAATAGTGCCAGAAGCAGCGTGAGCCCTCAAGTACGGATGCAGTACACGCGTTTCTGTCGGTCGTTCCAACTGCATCGACAGAATGCAGGGCGAAATTTTGGTTGAAATTAGCGGTCTTCGTAACAGACGAAGAGGCTAGACCAGGTGACCTGGGAGTGGTCAAATCTTAGGCTCAAGTTTGAGAACTGTGAGAACATACCAGCAATCTCAAAAAGCACCTAACGCAACACAGAACGTGGTTGGGGCTGGCCTTACCATAGGTATCCCTGGTGGAGGAGCCTGTTGTTGGGTTTGTGAGGCGACCGCAGCGGGGCAGACCTGACATGAACCCTGGAGACCAGGGCAACATTGGTCTGCGCCTCTGCGACCCTGAAAAGCAAGGGCCACAAGGTATTCGTTAATAGTCATGCGCCAGAAATTCAGAGAGAGAGAGAGAGAGAGATAGTAACCACGCTCGGCCACCTCCACTTAACAACTCCAACCAGTGGTACTTCCGCTTAGGCAAGCCTGGAAAATTTATAATATCGTCTCAGTGGTGTTTCCAACGACATTTCAGGCGGGTATTGCCTGACAGTGTGCTGCTGGAAGCTGCCCCAGATGATGCCACAGTGGCATCGCACTGAACATTTAGACGATTTCTGAAAGTCGCACCTAGAACACAGCAGTTCGTTACAGCGCTGTGCAATAGTAACTACGGCTCGCTGACAAGATAAAAAAAAAAGATGGCTCATACGGAAAGTGCGGAAAAAAAGCGCAACAAGCTGGAAGCGAAAATGCGAGCTGCCAGAAGAAGCACGTATGCGCGCAAGCAAAAAAGGGAAGTTGAAGCAGTTCCAGCTTCGTAGCCATGGGGAGAATCGAAAGCAAATATTCGGGCGTAAACATAACCCTCTTACCAGCTGTGAACACGCTTAGATACGTTACGAATAAGGAGAAACAACCACACCGCTTCCATTTTTATGCATGCCACTATACTGTCAAAATGCATATTCCGGCATGCACTAAGACTGAAATAATCGAGAGTCACAGGTCAGCACGTGCTGTAGGCTATATATATATATATACACCGCAATGCGTTTTCGGCATTGTAAATACAATCTGAGCACGTTATAGGCACTGCGTCTTTACGCATGCACGATATTTTTGTGCTATGGCGACAATCGCACATGGACAGATGGAGTCTTCTATTTTTTGGATTAAGCAAGTTTGCCGTGTCTAACCAACTGAATTTGAACGAAATTGAGGTTGCAGCTTTACCGTAAAAAGTTTAATAATCCATTTTGGTACACTTTAATACTGTTCATGAGTAGACTTAACCTCGTGTAACTCATTACCTCTAGACTATTAGTACCGCACCGTTAATAGCATGTATAAACGAAGCATTTCCGCCAGACGTTTGCTGTGCGGCTTCACTGTTCCTTTAACGAAGGTAAAGCTAGACATGAGAACACATGTCCTTGCCGGCTTTTAGGAGGCGTTAGTTGATAAAAGTAAAACATGGCGAGTTACTACTGGTTAATCTTTAAGCAAGCCTCTTAAAACGAGGGACAAAGCAAAGGAGGACAAATGCGCCGAAGTAGGACGAGGACACATACGCCGACTACAACTGTGCAGTTGTCGACACATGCGTCCTGCCTCTCTTCCTGACTTGGTCCCTGGTTTTAAGCGCTTCTTTTAAACATGAAGCGCTCGTGACGTCGCCATTTTTTCTCAAAAAACGCAATGATGCGAGTTTTTTAGACTACACGTTCAATTCCTGCCACGGCTTTCAAACGCGCCGAAGAATAAAATAAAACAACAACAACGATCAGAGGACTTGTCACGGAGTTTGGTGCGCGCGCCGCGTTGGCGCCGGCGTCGGCATTTTTGACGACTCACCATGGTAAATCCGGTTGGTGGTGCTTCCCTCGGTTGTCCTTGGGATGCCACCGCAGCAGGACAAACTTGACAGGAACCCTGGGAAACCGGGGGTGGCACCCACAAGGATCGCAACTGGGGCTCCACCACTCCGGCCCCGATGCGACTCACACGCGCCTCCACACCGCCGACGCGTGAGAGCCTCTCTTCGACTCTGTCTTTTAATTCGAACCTTTCGCGGCTCATATGTAGCAGACTACGTACCCCTAGAATGGCGCGATATTACAATGCCATTCCTCAAGCCAACGACACTAACTGACTCCGTAATCTACCCTGTACCGTAATATACCCTGTGCCGCTATCCACTGCTGCTACTGTTTCGAAAACAAAACGTTTGGACAAAGACCTTTACATGACCTCATTTGTCATCCTCACCAGCGAGATTCACTAATTGTCACTCGCCTTTAAAATTCACGTTGTTTCTACAGTGTTCCAAAATAGTAATTCAGTATATGCATATTCAGTTCCTTGTCTTAGTCTTAAATGCGACATACATTCACATAATGCAAATTGTCTTCCAACGCTGGCGGCAGCAATTGACGATTAGCAAATTTATATTGTTTATACATCAACAAGCGTCGTCGTTTTCTGTGCTGACCTCAGCTTCGTCTCTGGCAGTACTTGGTAACAACAGGTGACAAAGTAATGCTTCTTATTGTCTTTTGTCCTACCTTTACCGTTGGTTTGTTCTTTCTATGTTCTATACGTAGCTAACATTATATTACTAGAAACAACACTGTGCTCTTTCTCTTAAAGTTGTGCACATCCTGTCTGCGCATCTGACAACTCTCCGCTGTAATTTACTCAAGCTAACGCCGAACGTAACACAGATAACAATGTACGAATAAATTTGCTCGTATCACTAGCCGATGAGGTTACTTGGCTTCTGACAAGTTAAAAAGAAGAAAAAAAAATGGAGCCTACGTAGCTTTCACCACGCTCTGAAGCTTTAAATCATGCGAACGAAGAAAAAAAAAGCGATTGGGGACGGGCGCGTTCTAGTGCCGTGTCAGTTTGCAGCAACAATACATGTTCTGTCGTGGCCCCCGCATCTGCAGTGCCTTGCGTATCGGCAGCGCAGTTTCACCACGAGGGCGCGCTCCCGCATTGCGCAAGAACCTTTTTTTGATGCGCACAGAGCAAAAGCCAAGTGCCGAAGCCAAGAGAAGTGGTGCAGTTTCCGCTGGCTGGCTGTCGATTTGACACGCGAATAGCAGAGATAGGCGCAGACGGAGAGTCAGTGTACCGTGGATTGAGGTTCGGCATTGTGCGCCATCGAAAAAAAAAAAAAAGACAAGAGAGAGAGAGAGAAAGAAAGTATAGAGTGGGCACGAAGGAAACGGAAGCGGTGTCCCCGCATTCAAGATACCCACGGAGTTGGGAAAAAAAAATCGTAGCGAGAGAGGGAGAGAGAGAGAGAGAAAAAAAAGGAGTAAGCAGATCATGTGACAGCGTGATCGAGAGAGGCAATGCGTGGCGGTGCAGAGGGTTGCGTGAGCTACGTCGGAGACCGGCAATGCGACAGCGTTCAAAGCAGTGAGAGAAGAAGAAGAACAAGAAGAAGAAAGGAAAGGAAGAAGAAAAAAAAGGAAAGGCGAAGAAAGATAGAGCACACTAGGAAAGGAAAGACGCCATAAAAGAGAAGTTGATGAAGCCTGTCTATACACGTTTATTCGCTCTGCATATGCGTGACAAGAGGGCCTGTAATAACGCCGAGTCAGGAAGACCTCGGGGAGATAAAAAGTCTCGTTTTACGAGGCAATAAGAGTCAAGCTCGAGACAGGAAAAGATACGGGGAGCCGACTGTACCAGAGCGGATTAGGCAGAACAGCACTCAGAGCATAGAGGTAAATAGCCTTAGAATTTATTTTTACAACACTTCCGCGCTGATATTTCTTTAACGACACCATGTATTTTAATATCAGGTGCGGGGAAAAAAGCGGCTGAGAAATGTACCATAATGATTGTTTTTTAAATACTACTTGAGTGAAACAGAGATTACATGTCTGAGATCAAAAGTATATGTTGTTACTTTTAAATAATGCTTATACCTATGAAAAGGCTGCTTTTCGAGGAGTCTCTGAGCGTATAGAAAGCTAGTTTTATGATTTGAAAAGGTACGCGCATGAGATCAATGCTTTGCCTTGTTGAAGAGTTTCACCGTATAATTTGGGAACGGAAAAATGAGAAGGGCTGGTGTTCACTGGCAAATAATAAGTGTCAAAAAGACTCCTGCCGACTTAGCCAGCCACAATCCTCGAATTCACAACTCTATGCATAGCACTTCTAATTAAAAGAGGCAGCTAAAGAGAGAGAGAGAGAAAGGCAAGCAAGTGAAAGAGAAAGGATGAGCAGGGAGAGATATTGCGCCCCTGCAAAGACGTCCCTTCTCGTGCACATAAGCGTAGAGTAAAGTCATCGTGCAAGTTGTACACGTTAACCTCTTACCGTGACCAGGGTGCCTCTAGCGAAGCGAGTGAAGGAAATTATAACAATTTCTTTTAAAAGAATGCATGGTGAACTGCCCAAAACAAAGAATGCGACATGCTTGCAGTGAAGTAGAATAAACTAAAGAGATATAGAGAGATAACTCTTGTGGCTTGAAGTGAGTCAGCTCCTTTGTGTACTCTGTTTCACAATAATGTGGCACTGGAGTGGATGCCAAAGCCTAGTTAGACTATAATACCGACTGTAGACTATATTAGACTATAATTCCGAGTTAGACTATATTCCGTTTACCTACCGTGGTTTCTTAATGGCTGTGGTGTGGGGCTGCTAAGCACGAGGTCGCGGGATCGAAACCCGGCCACAGCGGCGGCATATCGATTGGGGCTGAATGCGGAAACACCCGTGTACTTAGATTCGAAAAACCCCAGGTGGTCCAAATTTATGGAGTCCCCCACTGCGGCGTGCCTCATATTCAGATCGGGGCTTTGACACGTAAAACCCCATAATTACATTTTTTTCTACATTAGGTTTCAGAGTCACGTGGACGCTGGAGCTGGCGTAAGCCAGTCAGGAGCCGCGATCACGTTAGCATACTACTAGGCATGCCCTTTTGTTTCAAAACGTTGTCTGCACAATTTCTAGCCCGACAGCACTCCTCGAAAATTGCAATTCACTGCCAGATTTTACTTTGAAACGGAGTAAGGGGTTCGTTCCACGAAGATGTAGTAGTGCAGTAAAAACTGTAGTAGCTTCCACCAATCAGGAACGGATCATGAAAGTTATCGTGTCTTTCCGTCATGTCTCCTAGAAGCCTCCACTCCATTGTGACACAATTGTGATAGGGAGTATATAAACGACTAGTGTTTGCAAAGCAGTGCACGCTCCCCACGCAAGGTGCCCCGTAGTGAACGTGACAAATGTGCACAGTTAAAATCAGTGATGTTGCCACGCAGTCGTCTTTTCTTTCTTTTTAGATCAATCGGAAGTGCTGAGCACATACGGCGTAATCAAAAGGCGCACTCTTCGTAATGGCAGGCCTCGATAAAACCAGATACAAGAAACAAAGATAATCTGACGCGGGGATTGGTAGCTAATAGAACAGAAATACAGAATAGAAAAATACAGAATTACGAACAAAAGAAGGCTATATCAGCTGAAACTCACACATTAACAAGCAGCCCGCTGTACAAAACTTCTCAGGAGCCCCACACTTACACTGTACAAAATGCGCTGGCACGGGAGTAAAAATTTGGAGAACGCTCAAGCTTCGTCTTTAGGAGCTGAACGCGATAACATTCAAAGATCCCAGAGTGCTCCTTACGTTTCCCGGCAACTGCAGCTTATATATCGTTAATGTTTGCCAGGAAACGCTGGTGGGGAACGCTACGCAGGAAGGCGCGTTTTCTGGTAGAAACGCGGCCTCTTGCGTGGGCCGTGGATGCGCGGATGCGAGCACCTCCTGGATGGTGTTGCAAGGAACCGGGCGCGCCACTCCATGAATGGTTAAAACGCTTGAAAAGGGGTTTGTGTTTGAGCTTCCGTGTAACAAAACTATAATTTCTTGAACGTTCAAATTACAATCTGTACGTTGTGTTGTATCTGTAGGTGGTGTGTAAGTCGTACTGCACGATGTTTTTGACGCATTTTACTTTGAGAAATTTAGTTAGTTCAGTAACGCCTCTGCGCTACACGAGGTGCGTGCGTGGTTGGGTATACGTGGTTAGGAATAATATTTCGCTCACAGGACGGTCGGCGCCGGACGCCGGATACCGACGCCGGATGTTCTGTGGCATGGGGTCCTTAACTGTTTCGCGTTAAAATGTACGGACAACTACCTTGTTTCCTTTAGGAGACATGTGCTACGCACAACTTCAAATACGCGTATCTAAGTAAACGTAGACTAGAAATGAAGAAATAAAACTGGTCACAAATACTGGGCTTGAAATTTGCGCGCACGAACATTGAACGAGCTTGCGAAGTAAATGACCAATCCCGCTTCTTACGTTAGAAAACTGTTCAAACCAAACTGACTCACTTCATGACGGTTGCTCGCCAAAAAGAGGCGAGTATATGCGAGAGCAGACAGCAAGACGTAAAAAACAAACGCACAAACAAAAAAATGAAGAGTACACAAAAGTAATGAGGTAAAAGAAATACAACGAGGCCTTAAAGAGAAGAAGAAAAGAGAGAGAGAGAGAGTGTGTTCACTTACGACCGTCTTGACAATGGATACTTCAGGACTGGCTAGCAAGGGCTCAGAGCTTGGCTCGTTGGAAGAAGCTGCGGCGCATCTCTGCCTGTGTTGCTCTGCAAGTTTTGCCAGCTGCTGACAGCGGGTTTTCCTCATGGTGATTCTCTTGCCGAGATATCCTACCGTGGCGTACTCCAGGAGCGCGGTAAACACCATTACGAAACATGTGCCCAGGTAGACGTCGATACTCTTGACGTAGGATATTTTGGGCAGCGCTGCGTTGGTACTGGACATGAGTGTGGTCATCGTGAGCACGGTGGTGACGCCGAGCGCGACGCGAGCTGGACTAGCGTTACGGTGGAGCCAAAAGGAGACCCAGGAAATAACCACGATCAATCCGGCCGGGATGTAGATCTGGATCAGGTAGTAGCCCATGGAGCGGGCGAACCGTATTTCACATACCAGGCGGGAGTAGTTTCCTGAATCGGGGGAAGGAGATGGGGAGGAGACACACGCCACAGGAGAGCGCGTTTTTAAGCTGCGCGGCTCCCGCGACGATGCTCGAGACGGTGCAACAGAACTTGCTCAATCGGATTGCGCTCGGCGTGCCCCTGTGAACTCTGTCGGTCATCGCGATCCACATTCGGGTTTGATCGGCGCGAAGTAGCTTGCCTAGTTCAGTCCCGCCTTAACTATACACATTCGATAGTTGATCGGCAACTTGCGAACCATGTGAAACTTTATTCGAGCTATACGATCCTAGCCGCTACTTGAGTCACTCTAGCCACGCAAACAGTTATAAGTGAGCTCAAGTTAATTTAGTCATGAATTTATGACATCGGTCGTCGTGTTGAGACACTTTATACTTGCGTGCATATGACGAATGGCTCAGATTCCAGTCACTGTCTTGCGACGGGAAGTCAAGAAGCAGGAGTTATGTGGGTCCATCTGCTTCCGACCTGATTCATTCTGTGCTCGTCGTAGCTGTTGTCGTACCTTTATATGAAGATCTTGGAGATGAAACGTTGAAGGGACAACGATGCTTTCGAAGTTGAGAAAAAATCAGTCGAATAATAGCATCATGAATAAATGGGGGCGCATGTTTAGAGATGACAGACAGAGTTCACCGCACGATCGCACCATTTGTGTACCCTTTGTCGCCACGCATTCTTTACGGTGCCAGCTTGCAATACAAAGTGAATGAAACGCCACACGTGACATATTCTTACTAGAACGTTGGCGAAGTGCCACCTCTTTCGCGTGCTCGATGCCAGGGATAGCGACAATTGTTCGTTGTCGCGACCGTCTCAGCACCAGAAAGTGGCGGCAACGAAGAGGCGGTACTTGGGTTTGTCCTTGAACGTGAAAAGTACTCGGCGTTGGCATGTGCTCCCGTCCCTTCTACGACTAAGCCAAACAAGGCTGGACAATGACGATTCTCATCGAATCGGTAAGCCACAGAGAAACGGAGGGAAGAAACGTGCGCTTTCGCGAGAGCAGTGGGGTGCCGGAGTCATGTGCATGGAGTGCGTGCACTTGTCCCGTGAGACATGAGTGTTGATTTGGTGAAGCGGAAAGTGAGGGAAAGCCTTCGTGAGAAGAACTGCTACCGTTTCGTCCCCTAAGCAGAACACTTTGAGTGGTTCTCGAAAATACCACTGTTTGGTCGGGAGCCATTTCCTTTAGCACGAGCAGCGTCGGTGGTTTCCAACGGTCCTCGTTGCTTTAATGCAATAGGACAAATTTAGAGCTAATGCGCGCAGAAGTAGGAAGTACTCTAGTAAGAAGGAAGAGGCGCCGACCTTATAAACACGTCGTAAAACGTCTACAGCACGTCTGGTGCTTCACATTCAAAATTTCTTTTAAAGTATGTCGAACGAGTAACGACCTTTCGGGATCGAGTTTCAAGTGATTTCTCATTCGCTGAGTTCAGACTCTCGGTTCTCTCAAAATTGAAAAATGGTGCAATACACTTAGACCATTACTAGTTCCATTGTAATTTAATTAAATACAAGATATAACTTTTAATATAGTCTATATCTAACGTAAAATCGCCGTTAACATGAAAACTGGATTCATTCATGATATATTGTGGGTGCAACCAGAAAAGTAGTCGTAAGGGCCGTCGTACCTGCCCCTAGCTTAGCGCAATGGTGCTCCTACTGCGTATCAAGCCTTTCGGCACTGACTTAAAGCAAAAAGTATTTCTGCACGTTGTAAGCTTTATTGGGCAATCAGGCGAATTCTCCATGTAAGTACTTCAAAATATTGATGTAACGCACAAGCTGTTCTGCATAGCTAAGAATCAACAATTTACCTTCTACCACTAGCAATACGAGGACACATGTGTTGGGGATCAGATAAGCTATTCTCGCAGTCAAGCAGGTGTTCAACAAGTGCTCAAAATTTGTTGCTTCCTTATTTCTAGCTCTCATTCTGACGCAGTTATTAACTGCCGATAGGCAGAGCTGTAGTACGCGCCGTTGCTATTCACTGCAAAGCGCGTTAAGTGTACGCCTTCTGAGTCTGTAAAATCACGCGAAGGTAAACGGGAAGAAAGCTTGCTCGTGACGCTCGTAAAACATCCGAGTGCCCTCGAATGTCTCTACAGAAATAAAACGGGTATGTGAAGTGGAATGACTATAAAGACTACGGTAGAAGGCTGAAGGGCTGGCTCGAGAACTCCAAATTTGAGAAAATCACCACAAGCCGGTGAACGTCAATCATATAATGTTATATGCGTTATTTGGACAACAGTGCGACAGTACAATCGTGGTTATTTGCGGGCGTGACATGCAGCACTTACATCTTGTACGATGTGTCATGTGCAGACATTACATAACTACAAAGGTGAGTAACTTATTTTGCCTCAAGGGAAAGTTTGACGAATGACTATTGTGACCACAGTCATTACTATTTAGAACTTGGTAATTTATCAAGACAAACAATTCTAATGGTATTGCGATACACAAGTGTAAAGAAGGCTAATAGCCAAGTTATCTTGTTTGGACACAAACTACCCGTTTGCGCTAAAAGAATCGCCTTTCGCATCTACCTGCCGCGAGTATGAAACCTCTTCTACGGATAAGCCATAGCGTCCCTTACGTTCATACATTACCTTTCACCGCAGGTAGTAGCTAGAGCCCCCGAAAAGAACGTAAGAAGAGAATCATGCAAAAGGTTTTACACCAAGCTGAGCTTGCATGAGGAATGCACCAAACCTTGTTCCTGTTGACCTGTTTCGTTTCCCGCCATAGGAAGGAGGCTTCCGTGCTAGGGAGGCAAAAGTGAGTCGGGGAGACAGCAGTCTCATTAAACAACGCTACAAACACTGTTGCAACACTACAAAGCTGTGTCAGGAGTAGCAAGGGTGGATACAGAGAGAAAGAGAGAGAGAGAGGTGTTAGAATGAATGCCGAAAGGCTGAGAGATAGAGAGAAAGAGAAGATAATGAAAGAAAGAAGACGAACCAGAGGAACAGTGAGATCGCAGAGACGCGTCCAAAGCAAGTAGCGGGACAGGCCATAGGAAAATTATAGGCGCGATGTACTTACGGCTATCTTGGCAACGGGCAGTTCCGGACTGACCATCACCGGCTCAGGCTCGGGCTCCGATGAAGGCGGCGGTGCATTCCGGGAGGCATGCTCTTGCGCCTTCTTGGCCAGCTGCTGCTTGGCCGTCTTCTTCATAGTGATTCTCTTGCCCAGATATCCTACCGTGGCGTATTCCAGGAGGGCCGCGAACACCATCAAGAAGCATGTCCCCAGGTAGACGTCGATACTCTTGACGTACGATATTTTGGGCAGTGCAGCGTTCGTGCTGGACATTAGCGTGGTCATGGTGAGCACTGTGGTGACGCCTAAGGCCACGCGGGCCGGGCTAGCGTTACGGTGGAGCCAAAAGGACACCCAAGAGGTTACGACGATGAGGCCAGCAGGGATGTACATCTGGATCAGGTAATATCCCATGGAACGCACGAAGCGTATCTCACATACCAAGCGTGAGTAGTTCCCTAGGGAAGTGAAGAAACAGGCGGCCATTGGTAAGCTATCTCTGTAGGCCAGCGGCAAGACGCGGCTGAGGAAGCCCGCGTGAATCACCACCCACACGACAGCAGATCCTGGTTGCTAAAACATGGTTTAGTGTATTCCAAGGCCTTTCCTATCGGGAAAGTTCTATTGGGTTGCCTGGAGTGTCACTATGTTATTGAGTGTGCTGTTTCTCAGAGAACGTGCTGTTTGGAAGTAGAGGAGAAAATCACACAGAAGATAAGTATAAGCTTTGGACATATAGCCTAGAAAATTAGGTCACTTCGTTCCGGAAGATCAAGACACAGATCCCTTTATGTAATGTCCGTATGCCACAATGATTCCACCATTGCACTGCATGAAATGATGACGTGGGCAAAACCTTCCGTGATGGTGATCTCAAACGCTACGAAACTCACGAATATGGTCCTCATGAAGCAAGCATGAATATGAGCTCGTTCTATCGCAGCATCCTAGAGTCGGTGCAAGCAAAAAGCTGTGCAGCGTAGGTTCATGCATGACAAAGTGCCTAAGTTCATAGCTGGTGCTGTGGGCAGAGAACTGTGCGGCTCCAACATCAATCGCGGCAGATGGCATTAATTCCTTCGGCTCAATCGTCTCATTGACGCCAGGCGTTTCTCAACACCGCGCTGCGTTCCACCTCGGTCCCACCACTGTAGCGAATTTTCGCGCTCACCCTGTCACGTTTGTTTGCAGCATCCAGAACGCGGTAGAGCACGTATCGCGCACCAGTAAAACACGATTGTTGAAGTGAAGATGCTGACGCACAAACATTCAACACCTACACGTTGTCACGGACGCATTCAAGACTTACTGTTTCTGCAGGAACCTTCCGGAATAATGCCACAGGATGGAATGGAAGCCATTCTACTGAGTAGTATACAAAATCGCCGCCACAATGGCTTGAAATCACTTACCTTCCAATTACCTTGATCGTTGCCACCAGTAAACTGAGCCACCAGCCTGGTGGTAAGGACTTGCGGTAGGCCCCGCACCGTTAACTTACAACACCAAGACGGCACAAACAACATCAAAAGAGCGGTGCGTAGGTGAACACGCAGGGTATTAGGAAAGATGGAAGTGAGCAAGGGGAAAAGAAGAAAGAAGAAAGATAAGAAGAATAAATTAAAAAAAGAAAGAAGAATTGTTCTTTGTTAAGAACTGAGCAGCGACATCGGGACGTCTTTGCAGGTGCGGGTGAGTAAAAAAAGCTCGAGAAGGGAGTTTGGGTAGTGCAGCGTGTACTTACGACCGTCTTGACTACCGGCACTTCAGGACTGGCTAGCAAGGGCTCTGAGCCGGCCTCGCCCGCTGAAGCGGCGTTAGCTCGCTTCTGTCTGTGCTCTTCGGCCAGCTTAGCCAGCTGTTGGCAGCGGGCTTTCCTCATGGCGATTCTCTTGCCCAGATATCCTACCGTGGCGTACTCCAGGAGTGAGGCAAACACCATTACGAAACAAGTCCCCAGGTAGATGTCGATACTCTTCACGTACGAGATTTTAGGCAGTGCTGCGTTGGTACTGGACATGAGTGTGGTCATGGTGAGCACTGTGGTCACGCCCAGGGAGACGCGAGCTGGTGTAGCGTTACGGTGGAGCCAAAAGGAGACCCACGAAATAACCACGATCAAACTGGCGGGGATGTAGATCTGGATCAGGTAATAACCCATGGAACGGACGAACCGTATTTCGCAAACCAGCCGGGAGTAGTTTCCTACAACGACAGCGGAAGAGGAAGGACAAGGGCGGATGTGAGAGGGGCAAGTGGGGGGGAGAGGGAAACCATGTTTTACTGGTCGTCGCATGCACCCGCGCGACGGCGCACAGGTCGCGAGAAACCTACGCGAAGTCTGCCGGCTGCAGCGGCGCTGGCGACACGTCTCCCCCTCCCCTCGCATTTCTCTGTGTCTTTTCTCTTATCCTCCGATTGAGCCGAAAGAATCGCATTGGCTTCTCTCAAAGAACGCTCTTTCACCAAGGCTGAGAAAACAGGCACTCGCTCTCAGGCTTCGACGTGGGCACACACACGCACGCACATAAAAAAAAAAAGAAGCCTTCGTCGCTCGAAGCTGTGCTCTCGTCCATCAGCTGAGGCGTGTGCCGTGAGAACTTTGCACAGCGGCTCGAAGCTCCGATGGCTACAGCATCACAAAGCTTACATTCTTTCGCAGGCCTTTTCATGTCGGTTGCTCGCACCTTAAAAGCAAGCGTAGGCGTGGCATGGCGGGCACAGTTAGCCTGCTCACTTACAGTATAGCCACTAGAAGCCAGACCTAAGACTACAGCTTGACGACGCTTCAAGGTATGGGCGAGCAAGCTCGCCGAAAGTGGGCAAACTGTGACGACATGAGTGAATGGAAAGCGCGCAGTGAGTGCTGTGCATTAGCTAACGAACTGCCCGTGGCATCTACGCCTGCTGGTAGACGGGAGCATGCAGCTGGTGGCGAGTACGATGTCATGTTGCAAAAGAGCAGCTACACGGCTCCCAGCACAGTGCGAAACTTTGAGCGCGGCATCGGGCAGCAGCGAGCTTATTAACCAAAGTGCATGCGCTGAGTGAGCGTGTAGGTGCTCGTTTCTCAACATGAGAAAAGATGGGCAGGGTGTAGGTGGCAGAGACTGTGAACACCACGCTCTACAGCGTTTGGCACTTTATGTGTTCTACGCGGGTTATTAAACGCCACAAAAGAGAAGAGAGCTGTGACTACTACACGAACGCAGTCCCTTAAAACGTGGTTAGTTCGCGAAACAGGCGATGTGCGCTGTGGTTGCTCCAAGTGAACGTAGCGCAAACGTGCTCAACCTTATCCGTTACCGAGCGCTTAATTTAAAACGAATGCTCATATTGCAAAGTACCATTATTCATAATCAAGGACGTGGTTTTTGGTGCCAAATACGTAAAGTGCACGTCTCTTCTTTTGTTACTTCTTTATGTAAACAACAAAAGAGGGGCCCACCTCGCGATGTGGAAATGCCTGAGTGGAAATGACTTGACCGACTACACGGACGTCGACGCTGCGCTGTTACAGGAAACCGCAATTGTGCTCGTGATATTCGGCACGGCGACGCAACGGAGATTATGGTAGCTTTGTTTATGTGCATTGAAGGCACTTTTTTGGGAAGAACGTTTCTCTGAGGCATAGCCCGCGTGGAACCTTATGCGCCTTGAAAAGCGGCGCAGTGAAATAGAGTACGTCCTTTTGATGCTAGTGCTACTGGCGTCCTCGTGCCCCTCTTAGGTTAATGAAGAAATGGGTGGTTAGTTTCCAGATTAGTAACGACACATTAGTGAAAAAGGAGATGGGCCGGCCTACGAATGAAGTTATTTCATCATCATCGGTTGAATACTCACGATTATTGAACCGCCATCACGTTCCGAAAATGCAGTACCTAAGTATGTCACGATTAGGGTTAATGATGACCCGTGCTCTAAACACGTTAGAAAAATTGGCGGAAACAAATTCGTGAACTAGACAAAAAATTCCGTGTCCCCCCTTTCCATAGGGATCCCCTAGATGTAAGGGTAGATGGATACATTGTCGTGACAGAAAATTGCATAATTTGCTCATTCTTCAGGCTACAAGCTTCACTAAGATGCCTACGTCATCTTTTTCAACACTTTATGTAGCTTAGTTGTAGGGGGCCACTGAGAGTGCTGTTTATGCCTGACCAATAAAAAAAAACAAAGAAAACAACAACATCGGACGAAATAACGTTAGCTGCAGCGACAACGCGCCTGTGCAAGAGAATGAGAGTATTTTACCAGCGTCAGAATACAATCAGAAATACGAACGTAAGGTGAGGAATAGTGATGTTTGTTGAATTGCTTCCAATTGGAACTTTAATACATCACATGTGACTCTGCAACTTACTGTTGAATGTATTCAAAGTCTAACACGCACCAGATCGATGGCTCGAGCGAAAAGGACTGCTTTCATGCAGAGATCACAGCTTCCTATATCAAGAAAAACAATGCAATGTAAATGATGAACTGATTTACGTGCAGACATAATATATTGGTGTAAAAATAAAACTGATTATGAAGAATAAGTACATCAAGCCATGTGCACTGCTTTGTGAAGTGCTTACTCGGTTAGCTGGTGCAATGGCAATAGCGCTGTTTCAAAAAAAATTACAAAAAACGACGAAGAGAAAGGAACAATTACGAAGTGTGCATTCACTGGCATAATGTTGTGGTGAGTAGTAAAAAAGTATCAAATGCACATTTTCTGACTCTATGGAATAACGAACTATGGTTGTATTAGTTTCGCGCAACGTTTACAACGTCATGAAGAGGCTATATTTTCAACAGCTGCGTATGCTGAATACAAGTTGCCAAAAACATGCATTACACGGCGCATTTCGTGGCTCCAACGCCGAGTCAGCGCTTTCCTTGCGGTTTGCCCGTCCCGTCCTTAAACATGTTTTTGCCCAATGTTGCCCAGACGCCGTCTCGAAGTGCTGTCAACTTGAACTTGCCAGGCAATCTCTTAAAGAAATAAATTTAGGCAGACTACTGGTTGTTATCGCGCTATTAGTTAGCTCTTGTTGACGTTGTTCCTTTGGTCTGCTGGCTACAATAGTCTTCCGAAAGGGCCTTCCGGCTGATGTCGACAGGCATCATTCGAAGAAACGTGCAAGTCCATAAGTCTGCAACATATCTGTAAAGATACTTCTAGACATTGCTGAAATTACGATATATTCTGAGCCTGGACTATTTCTTTCTTTAAGTGTACTACACACGTTTGTAAAAGCTTCCGCTGATTTTCGTCTTTAATTTATGTTTTTTTTAGTGTTCTGTTTTCTTAGTTATGATTTTGATGTAGCGGGTTCTTCAGCAGTCACGCTTCTCCTCAGTCTGCCGCAGTTAGTAAAAAATAATTCTGTAACCTGCAGAAATTGGTTATTGCAAGGAATGGTTCAGCAATGAAAAAAATAGCGGGCTGTTCTCCGAGGCGCATGCGCTCATCTTCACGATCCCTAATGACGGGTTCTCATATCACACCATCCCTATTCAATATCGCGCAGTAGCGACAGATGACACTACGGAGAAAGTTCAAGGCAGATGTCAGCTCCCGAAACATCCAATCCGACCACTGCTCCCTCAACTCTGCTCCGATGCGTTAGTCGACTCACTGGCCGAAAAACTACGCAGCTTCCCGCTACCCCCCATTGAGCGTATTTATCACCCTTAGCGTTTCCAATCGCCGCTAAAGCTAATCAGGCGACGCCAGTGAGAGCCGATCTAGTGGCGAGGCACCGACGATAATAAACGCGAGACGTCCGGCCTAAATTACAGTGGGGAGAGCCGGGTTAAACGCCGGCTTCTCCGGGCAGGAAGAGTTCAGGCAGGGCGAACGCGCACTCTGTTCGAATTGGGAAGAAAAGTTACTCTCGGCTAAGTTCGTTCGGTTCCGCCGGTCGATTGATTGACTGAAGAACTGGCCAGGCGCCGACGGCGTGGGCACTGATTTGCGATGCGATCCACACGCGGCTGAGAGCGCGACTACACGCTGCGACCGATCCCAGTATTGCGCCAGAGGCGGCTCTCGGAGGCGACAGGGCGCGTGCAGGCCACTGGCCACCCACTGCGGAGGGCCGGCACAGCTCATCAGGTGTGGCCGCTTTGGGGAAGTGTCGTCCCCCTGCGACCCCCTCCAGTTTACTATCCCTAAACGGGAATCTGCGTGGACAAATGAGTTCGCCAATCGATGCTTCGGAGCAGGCAACGCAAGGCCCGGAAGGAAGCGCTGGCTCTGCGGGTGCTACCGATGCGCCAACGGGCGCATGGTTCTCCAATACCCGTCCCCCCTCCCCCTTTTTTTTTCATCTAGGAAAAAAGAAAGGACGAATGGTTTCGCAGGAACGAGGCTTAACGCATCCGCGGCAAGAGACGATAGATGAAGGTTCGGGAAGGCCAGTAGGAACGGAAGGGAGAGTGGCTTTTTTCTTTTGTGTTATCTCGCGTTTTGCTTTTCTTTCGTTTCTGTTTTTTTTTTCTTTTTGCGCGGTGGTGCTTCGTTGCGAGAAGTGGGTGCTTGGGACGGGAGCATTTTTGGTGAGGGTAGCAGCGCAGAGCCGCGGCAGTGATTGGACTTGCCTGTCGTTAGGGCAACCTCTTTGGCTTTTTGGACGTGACCGAGGACCTTGAACTGCGGCAACTCTACCTCCTTGGCGATGCGGACGGAAGTGTCACCGTCCGACCACCGGTAGCGGATGTCTTTCATGGTATAACCAACTGCGGGGAAAAGAAAAGAAACGAAAAAAAAAGGCATTAGACAGAGATCCGAGAGAAACACACGGTTCACTGTTTCCGGAAAGAGCTAGAAACTGCAGTCCCTGTGACAAAATTTCAACATTTCTTCTTCTTTATGAGCAAACCGTGGCCGCCGGCGTCATACCTAACGCAGAGTACAAATAACGATATATTCACGTAAAGCGCTCCACTTCGCATTTAAACTGTTGTGAGCGCTGGAAAAGTAATTAGATGCAAACACAGAGATTGTACCTACACTGCCACTTCTTTTTTTTTTTTACCGTAGATGGCAACAGTGCATCTGAATTCGGCAGTTCCTCAGTTCTAGATGTCACGTGCTTGCTGCTTTTTAAACAGCATATCTGCTTTTAAACATAACGAAGTTATCTATGATGCGATGCGACTGCAGACGTCAGCGAACGTCACAATTTGACAATGTTTGATATATCTAACAAGAGATGGGCCATATAACATTTCTCGTGCAGCGTCCAACTCACCGTTACAGATATCGAGATCGACCGCAAGTTACATACAGGGCGTCCACATAAAAGCTCCGTAATTTCAAAATGAATAAAAAATAAGCTATGAAACAAGAAAACCTGCGGTTTGTGGCATCATGTGAAGCAATTAAAAAATTATTTTTATCTTTTTCCGAACAATTCCTCCTATTTCGTTTCAGGTGCTAAATAAATACCAAAAATAATAACACCTCCAGAGAATGCCTAATGTATGGTGTGGCATGCGGAAACGAAGTCACCCATTGCCGTCTGGTGGTTTTCGAAGAAATTCACGTTGAAAATTTCGTTGTGCAGCAATGGCTGACTTAGTTTTCGCATACCACACCACACATTGGGCTCTCTCCGGAGGTGTCTTCATTTTTGGTATTTATTCAGCCCCTGAAACACAACAAAAGGAATCGTTTAGAAGAAAAAAAGCAACAAAACACTTTTTGAATTGCTTTATGTGATGCCACAGACCGCAGGTTTCTATGTGTCACAGTTTCTGTTTTATTTCATCTTGAAATCAGTGAGCTTTCACGTGGATACCCTGCATTAATGATCCTCAAAGTGCTGAAGGAGCTGCATCGCTCTTTTGAAAGCATTCCGGCATAATTTGTGCGTTTTTATTCCTCTTTACTTTGCACGCTGAGGCTGACGCACTGCGCCGACAGTTTTGTTTCCCCATCTACGTGCTGAACCAGTCCTGCATTTAATCACGCCAACACTTCGGCTACGGAGCTCGTGAGGGGCCGAAAAGAGAGACCAACAGAATGAATGGACGAGCCTAGTAAGTAAATGCGCGGAATAGACGTGCGCTATAGGCCAGTGCGCGGTGCTGTCGCGGTACAAGCCGAAACAAACACAGAGGGTCATATTTCAAAAGAGTTTCACCTTACCGCGCGTATATTTCTTCCGAGTCTTCGGCACTGTCTGCCGCTACGCATTGTGCATGCCACGCGCGCGCCGATATAAATTGCGCGACAGTGACCAGAGGCACTGCCGGTGACGCCTCCTTTTGTAAAGGGAGGAAAAAAAAAACGGAGAAAGGAGACACGATAACGAAAAGCCCGGCCATTCTGAACAACTGTGGCCACGCTATGCCGCATCGCTCCACCACTCCCTCCCGCCCCTTTTCATCTTTCGGGGTCAGCGCCGTCGCTTCTCGATCAGCGGGCCCGGGCCTCCTTCACATTCATGGCGAAGCAGGAGACCCTCCCGGCCGGGCGCGCTGTGCCCAATTCAGAGCAGGAACCCACGGGCGCATGTAGTTCCTCCCCCCGAGCCATATGACGCGAAGCAGCTAGCTCGCTAGCTAGGAAGGCCGTGCCCTCTCGCCCGCACCCACGAGGGTAGAGAAGGGAGGTTGGGGAAAGGAGGTGCTTTGGCGCAGGAGCGCTCGGGCACACGATCAGTCAAGGGGTTTGCCGCCGTACAAGAAGCTGCGTGAAACCACCATCGTCGTTGCCGCCGCCGCCGCTATAGCGCGGAGTGAGTTTGCTCAGCGTGGCCGCGACCCGCCGCAATATTTGCGCCGGGGAAAACATGATTTTCGTGCGCCCCCCCCCCCTTCTCTTCTGGTTTCCGCGGCCCCACCCTCGAGCCAGCGACGAACTCGGGAGACCCGCAGAAGCTCCCATCACGGCCACCTTGCTGCAGTCTTTCTTCTTTGCAGTGCTTGTTTTTCCTTTCTTTTCCACCATTCTATGTTTCCATCTTTCTCTTTCCTGTGCACACTGTAGTATGCGGTCGGTTTTGACAACATGGCCTAGATTGCGTCGAAACCTCCGCCCACCTCTGTCCTACCCCTTTGCTTCCCTGCAAACACTGTATTTTTTACCACGTCGCATCTTTTTATTTCTCTTTCTTTCTCTCTCTCTCTCTGTCTCTCGCTCTCTCACTAGCAAGCATAGTTGTTTGCTTTCTGCGGGAAAGAAGACCCAAGGGGGCATGGCAAGCTTGCCAAGCATTGACACAAGTTGAACCGCCTCGTTTCCTCGGGACGAAAAGAGCTCTTTCACCGTGAATTCACTCAACTTCCCGCGCCTGTTTTACGTTATCGTGTTCATCAGCACCATTCATTTGTTCCGCATGGGGAAAACTGAGTTACCTTTCTTGAAAGCAGAATTAAGGAAGAGCTTCAATGCAACGTTGCCGTCTGAACGAAAAGAAGAAAAAAGCGTCACGTCCCCGCATTTGCCGGTGTATATACAGTAGGAGGCGCAACAAGCACCTGCGAAGATTAGGTTTGGCTTCACCGCCACGAGGAAACCTAATTCTCTCCGCGCGCTTCCTTCACTTCGCGTGGCGGGTTGAGGCGCTGTACGTATCCGAGTCTGCCTTACAAATACCCAGAGACATTGCTCAAAGGGATGAACTTCTGTCATTTACTCATGGGCTAAATCACGAGGCTCTTCGAGCAGAAGAAGCTTGAGTGACTGAATAACGAATAAAGAGGAGATCGGAGATGTGCTTTTACTAAACTTAAAGGTGCACTGAATTCGATCAACATGTTCAGATAGTTTTACATATAAAACAGATAATTATTACTTTATGATATTAACAATATGCGAGGGACGTTGCGAAAGTAAGTTTCGTCATTTATTTTCACGCGCAAACTTTATTGCCGCCCCCCCCCCCCCCCCCAGAACAAAAGAAAATACACCTGGTATCATGAACTATACCCCTTGCGCTATTTTTCCACATACTCGCCACCAGCATTGATTCATTTATCGTAGCGTGCAATCAGTTCGAAGGAATTAATCTGGTAGAACTCGGTGCCCTGCGATGCAAGGAATTATCGCACAGCCTGCTCCACCTCAATATTGTTTTGAAAGTGACGTACCGAGAGTGCGGCTTTCATTTCAGGGGACAGGCACCCATTCATACCGGATAACAGCACGCACTTCTATTGGCGACCACGTTGTCAGCACACGTCTATCTGCCATTGTGATTTGTATTCGAATAACCTATACAGGGCACGCCCGGTCTGCTACTACTCTCTCTTCATCGGTGGTTTGCGGATGCTTCATTCCTCCTCCACTGACGTTCCTACTGTTGAACCCGCAACGGGTGTGGATTCTTATAGCGATTGTTTCTTTCACCTGGTGTAACATCTTCTTTCCTAAAAAATGACGAAACTTACTTTTGAAACGTCCCTCCTGCTAGCTTCTTTCCGTCTATCCTCTTCTCAGACGGATATGTTTGTGTGCTACAGTGAGTCATGATGTTTTTTTTATTTTTACCCTTGTGAAACATCTTGCACATACACGACGTAGTGTATATGCATACAAAACCGGGTACAGAGTTGCAATTAAAGCTTCCTAGTCTCCTATAGAGAATTGCATAACCACGCTAACCGGGGACCATATTTTGTAAAGATTAATATCTCGCGATTGTAATCATTTCCTGTCACCCGTCCCACCAAGTGTCAAGTCCTGGCAGTGGGCTAACTGATAAGCTCGTATTACGGCAGCAATAGATGGCTCGGTTATCTTAAACGTAACCTGCGCGATGCTCCTGCCCTGACCAGACAGATCGCCTATCAGACTTTCGTAAGGCCACAAATGGAATTTGCAGCCCCTATATGGTCACCTCATCAAGCTTACCTAATCGCAACTTTCGAATCAGTCCAAAAGCACGCCGCCCGCTTCATTGTCAGAGATTATCACCGTGATTCTAGCGTGACTAGCATTAGGTCATCGTTATCCCTCTCATCTTTTGAATCACGAAGAACCATAGCATTGCTTTGTCTATTTCACAAAATAGTCCATAGCACGCGCCCGTCCACCGTGCCACTCACTCGTCCATCTCGTACATCTCGGCGTCTGCATAATCATCTCAGTTTCCAGCGTATCTTTAGCCGAACCAATGCTTTCAATTCTTCCGCGTTACCACGTGCCCTTCAGCATTTGAATAACCTACCAAACGAAATAGTTGACATTCTTGACCCTGTATATTTGAAAGCGTGCTTATGCATATTATTTCCATAATTAATCACTACTAAACCATTATGCGCACCTAAGTAAATACCTTTAGCGAAGCTGTACAGTTTCTTTTTTATTTGAATGCTTGTTTTGTACTGCTTTAACATTGTTAGAGACTTGTTCTTTCGTCTTCACCAGCTACCATTTGTATAATTTCTTGGTACTCCCTTTTTCTGCTACTTCTCACAGTCGTCTTGTTTAAAAATTATGCGGTTTTACGTGCCGACACCACTTTCTGATAATGAGGCACGCCGTAGTGGAGGACTCTGGAAATTTCGACCACCTGGTGTTCCTTAACGTGTACCTAAATCTAAGTACACGGGTGTTTTCGCATGTCGCCCCCATCGAGATGCGGCCGCCACGGCCAGGATTCGATCCCGCGACCTCGCGCTCAGCAGCCCAACACCATAGCCACTGAGCAACCACGGTGGGTTCGTCTTGTTTCATTTATCGCGTTATTTATATTGTTAGATATTTGTTCTTTCATGTTTACTCGCTAAGAATGTATAATTTTTTTTTTACTCCTTTCTTTTTTGCTAATTCACTGTATCCTCCCCTCCCGCAATACTACTTCGGGGAGACTGTGAGGTACATGAATAAATAAATAAATAAATAAATAAATAAATAAATAAATAAATAAATAAATAAATAAATAAATAAATAAATGTGCGCGCATCGGAAGTCCGTTCGCCCTCTTGAGAGCTCATTTTGAGAACCGGGATAATGTAACGATTCTATTTGAATTATTTTCTGTTTTCGTGCTTGGCCAGTGTTCCGAGCAGCACTCCGGCTGCGTTGTCCCCTGGAGTGGCGGCGGGTTGTGAGCAGTGAGCGATAACGAATGGATGGAATCGAGCAAAAGGAATCACGGCGTTATTCCGTTCCAGAAGCGAAAAGCGTACCCGCCGCAGCAGCTCCGTTGCTATGTCTGTGCGCTGCTGAGCGCGAGGTGGTGGAGGCGATTCACGCTGCGGCGGCCGCATTGCATAAAGAGGGCGGTATGCAAAAACGCTAGTGAAGTGTGCATCGGATGCACGTTACCCAACTTCAGGTAGTCAAAATTATGCGGAGTCCCTCTCTACAGCGTGCTTCATAATCAGATCGTGGTTTTTGACAGGTAAGACACCTGAATTTATTTTATTTAAGTGGCAGAAGAAGCGCCCTTTGAACCAACGGCCTCGCCGGTAGAGTTTCACTGACGAACATTGGTGCGCCGTTCCTTTGCTCGATACACTTGGCGAAAACCTGAGATTTTCCGGACAAGTTCCGCGCACAAAAGCGCACTGCCCTTTCCCTCCGTGCTTCCGGGCATCGAGACGTACATAATTTTGGATAGGTGCCGACGTTGAAGGAATTTCAGCTCCTACGTGACGTCGCAGAAATGAGCACACGTGATTGGTCGGAGCATTTATATGAATTCTCTTCGAGCTTCAGGACAACGCACTTCTGACTACATTATTAGGGTCGTTATCGACTATGGAACACGTGTCTTGGGAACTGTGCCTCCACGCAAAGAAAAAAAGAAAGAAAAAGAGAAAAAAGAAAGAGAACAGTAAGAGACCCCAGCTTCAATTTGATTGCTCTGTTTCTGCTACAGCTCGTGAGGACATTAACGCTTGGTTCTCTGCAGTGTATAACGGCTCCGAAATAACGTGCTAACGAACCGAACGTCCGTATTCGACGAAAACGCAGCTGCGCAAGCTAGGGGGTCGGGATTTTCGGCTTTCGCTACGCTCATGATCCACGCAACCTGCCACGTGTTCGGTTGAGCGCAGCCCGCGGAAATGCATCTTGCCTGAAGTACGAAATGCTTCGCCCTTATTTCGGCATTCACTTTCCTGCTCTCGCGTTTCATATTTGTCTTCCGCGAAGGCACATCCGACGAATACCTGGCGTGCGCGCATGCAGTAGCGAGCTTCTAATCCGAGTACCGTGGCGAGTTTCTATTCCTGCGGGATGAGCATCTAATCTCCGCGACTGGTAACCGGGCCTGCCAAATGATCTCGTAATTACATCAAGCTATTTTTTTCTTCTATTTTTGTAGTTGCCAGGCTTTTTTTTTATTCGTCCTGCTTCAGACACTGTAGGCGCGGCAGGGAACCCTGGCAGCCGTGTTTGGAGCATCGTAATGGGGACAAGAATTAATTCCGGGAAACTTTGCGTAACGACGATGGAATCTCATCACGGTGTAAAGGCGGTTATTAAACGAACGCGGGACTGAAATAGGAACAGTGCAACAACAAAAAAACTCATTTCGTACGTCGTGCTTTCGATTACGTGCACGCGTATCGTTCTTGCATGCTGCAGGAAAATCAGGCAAACATATCCAGCATCTTTAAAGAACGTTTCTTTCTCTCTAATCGAGCGACGAAGAAAACGATGTACCTTAGTAGGGATTAAGCAACACTACGAGATCAGCATACTAGATACGAATGTTGTTTGTTAATTGCCATACAATGTTTCACGACCCATGCCAACCTGTACATTTCGCGTAGCTATATTTACCCGCGCACGCAAGGATGTGAGATTCTGAACACTTCTTGGAGCCCAGATTACCATATCCCCATGGCTTTTGTTGAGCCAACTTGCTTCGTTTGCTTAAGTTAGAACGCCTACGGAGTTTCAATCACTCCATTCAAGCTTTGTCGGAAGAGCCAAGGTATAATTCGTAACCCACGCGCATCAAGAACCGCGACAGTAGCACTCAACAAGACGTGCTTGCAAAATCTCTGGAAATGCAATTTCACTGAACTTACATTGCGCTCTCTTTCGTCGAAATATTCTAGATCTTATACCAAGGTCCATGTCAAATGCTAACTTGTTCAGTTTATGTAGTTATATTTCTCTTCTAGCGAAATATTTTGAAAGGCACTTTAAACGTCGCTACGATGCTTGATGCTCTTCAAAAAATGGCGAAATCACCCTGTTTTGTTCTCTTAATATATCAAGTGGACGAAGTTTCTCTTCTCTATGCAAGCTTAGCCGTAAGAACCAATTTACAATTCGTAACATACTCGTTTTAAGAAATCAGGTTTGTATCACTGAAGGATGCGGGCTCTCAAAAGCTTACAAAATTCCAGCTGCGTTCTAAAAGTCAAGTTGCCCAGGGGGTTTCTTCAGTAAAAAAAAAAAAAAGATAATAGCAATGTCATTTCGGCAGTCCTCACTATCGAAAAAAATAAAATAAAATGAGAGCCCGGATCATGAGCTGTTAAAATGAGCGCTCAGATTTAACCTTCATTCGTGGAACGTGCCTCGCAAAACCAAAGAGACGGGAAAAAAAGACTAACGTTACCGCACACGTTATAAGGACTTACGAGCGCCAACCTTAAAAGCCCCGTCGTCTAAAACTTCAAAGCAAATGCGAGTAGTTTGGCTGGCGCGAGTGGAAAAGCAAGAGCATACTCAGAGAAAAAGCTCCGGGATCGCATAGAAATCGTGCGATGTTTTTATTACGACAACCTTTTATCCTAATCTTAAGCGATTCGACCGAGAAGGAAAGAGAGAGAGAGAGGAGGAGGAAAGCGCGAAGCGATCTAGGCGTCGTCGTTCTACCACCAACCCCCACGCAGTCCCTATAAAAGTGTTATAAGCGTCCCCGGAGACGTGGTGGCAGCCTGCGAAAGGTTAAGAGACGCGGAGTTTCCTACAATACTCACACATATACGACTCAGTGATCAGCGCCTCGAAAAAGAAAAGAAGGCGAAAGCAGAAACCAGTGCCGTCGTTCTTCCTTCGTTGCAGACGAGACAACAAGAAGAACAGAAAAGATGAAAACAAGAACGCGGACGCATCTCGGTACTCGCAGCGAGTAATAGTGGTGAACGGCGGAGGAACCCGGAGCAAGAAAGAGGACGTTTTCTCTAGATACCCGTCGGCGGCAACTGGCAGTAGTAGTCGCGCTGTATCCACGAGCAGCGGCGGAGGCGGCTTCCCCGTGAGACTCGGCAGTACAGCGGCGAAGCTTTGGAAATGGCGCGCCGTTGCAGCGTGCGCGAGCTGCAATCGGACACGGGGATAAGGAGAGAAGCGGCGCGCCGAAAAGCGGCGCTTCTGCACGCCCGACTTAGCTCGGTAAAGGAGAAAAAAAAAATATAAAATAAGCCGGAGCCTGCGTCAGAGCGAAGCTAAGTGAACGGAACTGTGAGAACGACCGAAGAGCGCCGCGCGCGGGTGGTGGTACAACGCGCCGCTGTGTTACATTTTATTGTGTGTGCTTGTGCGTTTGTATTGGTGGTGTTTGCTGCCACTGCCACTGCCGCTGCCGCACAGTCTGGAAAACAAAAGTCGCGACTCCCAGAGGAAAAGAACAGTGCAAACAGTTCGCGCACCCCCTCCTCTCTCTCTACTTCTGTCGGCCTGTTTCGCTGGCGCGCGTATAAAAGGTTCCTGCTTGAGTCGTTCCGCTTCCAGCCCACCTCTTTCTTTCTCCTTCCTTCTGTCTCTGCCGCCTTACGTTCTGCTTAATGGCGGGGTTCCCTCTGAAATAATAAGAACCCTGCCGCCAGGGCGAACAAATGCGGAAGAGGTTCGCTCGCGTAAACCCACACAAAGGAAGTGCACGAATAGTATAATTCCTTTTTTCTCGCGCTTTTGTCTTCATTTTATTCCTTTTTTTCATAGAACCAGACTGAAGGCAGCATACGCCAAGAGATTTGGCTTTGGAAAAGCATCTCTCTCCTAAAGTGGGAGTGCTCGCATTGCTGAAAGGAAACGTCGCCGAGCGGTAAGTGTGATAAAGTATGGCCACCGTATAACTAGCGCGTGCCCATAGGAAAGGTGTGCATTTGGTCGTCGCTATCATTCGAGGGACGAGGAATGTCTGCCTAGGGTACCATAACGCTGTGGCACTAGGATTAAGATTAATGCAACAGTGGTGATGGTTGGTTGTAATTGCTGCTACAGAGCTCGTGGCACAAAACACAACCAATATAAGGTCTGCCACGTGTACTTGGTCTCAGAAGGATGATAACACGATGACGCTTAAAACAGTCAATTTACGCACTGCAATTTCTGAATCTACGTGTTAGCGGCGAAGAGGCGCTGGTTCTGTCTTTCATCTTCTTCTGCTTTAAACACTTTTTTGGGGGGGTCTTCAATGTGAATAAAGTTGGTATTCATTTGCCGCAGATATTTTTTGGGATCCAAATTTACGTATATTGTGCTGCCCACTTTTAAGGTGAAATATAAGGCATCGTTTGAATTGGTGTTCTCTCGCTTTCCTATCTTTTTTTTCTTTTTCTTTGTTTTACGTTTTTTCAAGCTTCCTTTGTTGTTATTCTTTTTCCATATTGTTGGAGATGTTCGGCAGTATTTTTTATGTTTGTGAAAACACCAGTATTCCTGTAGCCTATTTCTTGAAGTTTACGTCTATACATAAACAACGACACTAGCTTCGAAAGCATCGCCACGTCAGTGGACCGTTTACAGGTCACAACCGAAACATCCGAGGGGTTCACAGTAGATGATAAACAACGGGCATAAGCGTATTACCCTCAACGGCGAAGCCGCGCCGTCGAACCTCTTTGCGAATATCAAAGCGCGCTGCGGTGTAAAACCAAGGCTGGGGGCAGAGTCTGTTGTAAGAGGGACGCTGACGCATTCGCGGAATTTTCATTCGTTGCCATCGAGTGCCTGTCGCGTTCCGAGAAATCCCGGGGTGCCCATATATAGAAAGCAAGGTCCGGGACTGCGCTGCACGTGAGGAGGTTGGGAGAGGGAGAGACGAGGAGAGCGTCGTCGCAGACGACGTCGAGACGACGACGTCTGTACTGGATGACTTCTCAAAGCGTCTTCGTGTGAACGGCGATGATTTCGGCACCCCATATCGCGTTAGGGTTCACGCTTTCAGTTTTTGTGTTGCTCTTTTGCTCGCTAACCTAACATAGAATCGCGGTGGCGAACCTCAGGGAGTTAACGAAGAAGAAAATGACGCTGGCGTTACGCGAGCCCGATTCCGATTTAAAAATGACAAATGCGAAAACACCGTAAAATATAAAATGAATATGAATTATGGGGTTTTGCGTGCCACGACAGCCACATGATTATGAGGCATGCCGTAGTGGAGGACTCTGGGATAACTTTGAACACCCGGGGTTCTTCCACATGCACCTAAATCTTAGTACCCCAACTTTATTCTCTTCCTCTTTTTTTTTCCGCTGCGCCCCCATTGAAATGCCGCCACTGCCGCGGCCGGAATCGAACCCGCAACCTCTAGTTCAGTCACTCAATGCCATAGCCACTAAACTATCGCAGCGGGTGCATTCCGACTAAGCGAAGTGGTAGAAAAAAAAAGCTAGGCCAGAACTCGGCACCCCTCATTCACGCCTTGCACACTCTCATTTATCGAAATGACGTTTCCGTTTCCATACCTCGTATCTCTTACCAACTTCGTGCAAACTGTGACGCGCTTGCTCACCCCACCAACAACTTTTCTGTTAGATGCCTCCAACAGGGGTGAAGTCCGCTTATAAAGCTGTGTGAAGAAATGCGTGACCAATGGGGCGATCAAACCATTGTCTTCCAGCACAGCAGCTTAATGTTCTAGCCAACAATCAGGTCCCGACAGCGCGCCTGCGTCTGTTTTGCTAAAGTCTCTCTTTGAAACACGTGGCGCGCACGTCACGTGACAGTGTCCCGTATTCTCGCCACGTTACAGCTAGCGCTTTGAGACAGTGTGTTACACTGCCATAGCTTTGGGATAGGCGCATATTTTTAGAATGCGCTGCCTTCGGGATCGGCCCATATTTTTTTCATCAAAAGAACGCGACACCTCCAAAGTGGTTGTAGCCCACGTATAATGCTATCCCATTAAAACTCAAGTCAATGGTGAAGACGAAGTTGCTACATCAATGGCAGAGAATAGAATGCAATACGAGGCAAACGGGCGACACTGCTTCTTGAGCGAGTTGTTCATTCATGCTGTCCTAGCAATCGTTAAAGAAATCCTGGGGAGGCGTGCACGAACATTTAATAACGAAAATAATAACGAATTTAGGAACGCGTCCTCGTGTGGACTAGGCGTTGTCTACGAAACATTTAAGAACGCGTTCTTAAGTTCTTTATTATTTTTCGTTGTTAAATGTTCGTGCAAGCCGCCCCTTGTCTGTAATTAAGGCACACATGAAGGCACATACAGAAACGCCTTCGTTGTGTGCCTTTGTGTGTGCCTTACTCACAGTCCGTGTTATAAACAAACGAGTGTTCTTCATAGTTTATTCAGAGGTCGCCATGCACTAAAGCGTTTTACCGCCCATTCCTTAATTTTCACAATACACCCTAAGAGTCACAGCTTTCTCGAAAGTATTCGAGCAGTTCAAATCACATCTCCGTGGCGCAAACGTTAAGATAACGGAAATTTTGTTTTTCTTTCCGCCTTCTTTAAGGGACACTGTGGATTTCTCCCCGTATCTGTTCTTCACTTTTCCCCCTCCCCAAATGTAGGGTAGCCAACCGGGCACGTCCTTGGTTAACCTTCCTACCTTTCCCTCTTCGCTTCTCTCTCTATGGATTAACAGTAAGCAAATTTAGACCGGCAAATTATCCTTTAGGAATTCTCTTTTCATTGGTTTTGCCGAAAAGGGCTGACCATTACTGGAGAAAGAGAAAGGCAAGGGTAACTTTATTAAACTGCACGCCGAATCCTCAACACCGGTACAACAGTGTTACGTAATGACGTCGAAGCACTTCTTTAGTATTTGGACCATTTCAGCTAAACAAATCTCGCCGAACTTGCGAGGCTGACCCCATTGTTTCTTTAGAATGACACGTAGTCCTTTAACGATAAAGAATTACCTAGACTCGATGATTGACGCTATCACATATTTTGACGTCACGCTAAACATCACGGCATCTTTTCGCGCATTCTCACTAGTTTTCTGTTCTTGGATCATATATGCTTCACCAAGACAGCAGTAACAGTGACCGTGACCGCTTTAATATTACAGGACGTTAGTTTACTAATACAACTTTATACTCGTCTACAGTGCCTCGTTCCCGAGCGTTCATCGTACAGAAACCCAAATCCTGGCTTGGCGCAGCTCACAAAAGCATGAATTCTCTCGATGCATACACCTATCTCGAATTATTACGCACGTCGCCTAATTCAGCCGTGGAAATCGAAAAAGCGCCCGAAAGTGCCCCTCAAAGAAATTTGTAAGCGCTGTAAAGAGCGGTCGAACAAGGGATGTATGAGCCTGGAGCCAATGTTTCAACAACTGACTCGTCATCGTCATGGGAGCAATTGAAATCGCCATGACCACGACAATTCCACCGGTCCAATCGTCGGCTGCAGCCTGAGGAATTCCTTCGTTCAACCACCGTCAGCCATTTGAATTCTGATTGTTCGTGTGAACTTCTGCCTCGCTTGGAGCTCGGAAAAGTGGCGATGACGAGGACGGCCACCTCGTATCTTATGTTCAACATTCCGTGTCTGTCTTGTTTTATTCTTTCGCGACAACACGATGACGATAGTGCCGTCGAAACCACAGAGAATCGTGAAACGCAAAAGCATAAGACAGCAAAATTTTCTTGTCAAACCATATGCTTAAAGAATTGCGCCATGATTCGCTTATCTTTCAAAGTAGTGTTCAGGATTCTAAAGAGAAATTAAAAGCTAATTTTCGATGCGAGATGAAACGAGAGCGACGTAAAAAGCGAAGGAAGAAGGAATAACGCTGAACAACTAGCAAAGAATGTAAAAAATTTAGGCCAGAATTATTTTTTTTTTCACGGATAATTTTTTCACCGTTTGTTCGAACATAAAATTCACATCCATACTTCGAGGACTGTGCGTTAAAGGCGACTCAGTGCGAAAAGATTACTTGAGCTCAGTCAAGACTACGGGTCCTTCCTCTCTGTCTATTACCTCAGCTTTGAAGTATTGATAACAGCCTTTACCAGATGGCAAAAAAAAAAGAAAAACAAAAGCTGCCAACTGCGCTTTGTTACGAACGATTGCCGCAAATAATAAGAGAACCGGGTACGTATTGACTACGAACCATTTATTTAGCATACGTTTCATACTGTGTACGAAACAGATACTATTACACAGCTGTTTCTTCTGCTCCGGTATTAGAAAGTTCATCGTCGCCGTCTTCTTCTGCATGCGTGTATTTCTTTTACAGTTGTCTACACTTCGGTCCGGGGTCCCTTCGCTACAGATAAAAAGAGGAACACCACAGCAGCTGGGAAGTTCCAAGGTTACGGTACGAACATTACGCAGCTACTGTGAGCATAATGGGGCAGCAGGTGTCCCCAAGCGTTCTCGCTGAACGAGAAGAACTACATCGAAGTGTGTCGCCTATGCACTCCAAGTTTGACTGATTGCGCAGTCGATTCAAAGGGATGCCACACAGTGCCAGGCTGTCAGAAAGTGAACATTGGAACAGTACTGGTATTGCTTTGCAAGCAACGAAGGCGCTCTTAGCCTTTCTCATCTGCCATACACGTTAGTACTTGTTACTGTATGTTGAGTATGAATACAATGATGCATTGATACTTCATTTGATATGTCGTCTTAGCTATATGGCGTAGCATGCTAGACCTATAGCCGGGCAAACATCTTCAAGATTAATTAAAGGACGTTTCTTTCTCAATATCTCTCTCGAGGCTATGGATAGGTCAAGCTTAGTCATGCACATTGCCTCAAGGACGCATTCCACGAGCCATTTACGTATTTTCTGCTTGAAGCGGGCTTGCATGCTTTCGTCAAAGCTTCTAGCATGCCACGCGGCAACCAGATTGAGAAAAAAAAAGAAAAAAAAAGAGGCAGAAAGAAAGAAAAGAACATCCGACCCCATGCCACCATTGAGTGACGAAGCACACAGCCACAATTGCGTCACTAGGGTACTTCTGTCAGCAGTTCTAAATGTCTGAGATGTCAGAGACTATCTGACCCTCGCCTTAGTCATAGCGCGATTTATTAGTGTCAGTTATACAAACCCCACCAGCGTTAAGTTTGCCTCAGAGCTCCTGCGGGCCGTCTTACATAGAACTTTTGTGAGCATAATAGAAAAGCCTTGCTGGATTTTTATTTGGAACCTTCTATATCTTCTAGTAAGGACCATTCTTACTTCGGTTTGACCGTCTGTATACAGGACTGCGTTTAAATATAAATCCGGGTGAAATAGTTATGACACACCGAATTACTGATTTTCGCACTAATGTACGTCGGTAAGTTCCCGAACCGGTAAATGATCTCGTAAACCAATTAAGAAAAAAAAGACGTTGGCACAGTGGTATGTTGCAGCCAATCCCAGCGCGTAATGACACAGTTCCCGTGCTTTCCTGTCGCCAAGGTGTCACCCAATGCAGATTCATCTTGCACTTCTGCTTTAGACTTTCAAACTTCGAAAGACGGGGGAAAAATATGACAGACATTTCAGCTCTTTTAAATGTAATAAGAATCATGTTTCTAAAACTTTCGAGGTGTCTGCTCAGCAAGCTGGCTGAAACCACTAATCACAAAAGGACAAAAAGAGTTTGTTTATAGCGTTGAAACCTTGCTCAGCTACAACAATGCGCGGAGCTCGGTTGGCGCCAGGAACTTTTCCATCATCGGCGTCATTCTCAAATTCAATTTGCGACGCTTACCCTTTTCTCAACTTTTCCTTCTCTCTCAGCGTAACGGAGCCTTATCCTTCAGAGAAACCGCTGCTCTAAGGCACGATCAACATCTAACAAAAAATAGAGAATTTCGCGGCATTGTATAGCCGCGCGGTGATTTGCCAATGAAAAGCCTTCACACATCAATCATGCCGCTAACGCCGGCCTGGCACGGAGCGACTGCGCAAGAACTTCAATAACGAGCAAAATTAGCTGAATAAGCGAAAAGGAGAAGGCCAGAGCCTAATTATTGCCGTGCCACTGAGCAAATCAGAGCGGCGCTGACGCAGCACCCCTTTCCTCCTCTCCTTCACTTTAAGGGCACGGCACAGCCAGTTGCAGGAACGAAGAGCATCATTTTCACTGCGTCGGCAACAATAACATCGTCTGCAACGACTATGACTATCAGCCGGTCCCCGGTTCGTAGTCACCACGTTCTTTGAGTTTCGTTAATGACGCGGCGCTTTTTTAGGGTCAAGGGTGTGCACGCGCGGACGAACCCGTTTTAAGCACCCAGTCACGGCCCGAGTCGCACCAATTACCCGGACAGCGTTCGCGCATCAACCCCCCGAAGCAGCGCCGTGATGACGCGGCAAGCCGGCGCGCCCAGCGAACTGGCACGTGGTCTCTTTTCTGAAAAACTCGGCTTTCCCACGCACTACGGAGTGGCCGCCGAACGAAGCAAAGCGGCAAAACTGTACGAAACGCGCACAGGTACGAACCGCCGCCGATCCGCTCCCGAACGCAGAGCACGTGCGTCAGTTACTATGCAGACGGAGAAAGGAGCTGCCATCGGTGAGGTTTTTTGAAATTAGCGGCGCTCGCGCTGCTTCGAAGATTGCTTCACATCGCTAATGACGAAATTGTGTGTCCCTAACGAGGGCCGATGTTTCGGCGAGCCAGTATAGGCCCCTTCCAGACGATGCTTGCCATACATCAGGACTTGCTCGCTCTACGCTTTGCGTTCCGGCGTGCACCCCTCCACGAACACCCCCTTTGTCCTACGCCCTCGCCCCCTCACTTCCCACCTTATGCACCTCACACACGCACGCACATTCCCACCGAACGAAGCATTAGGCACGCGAGGTTACGTTGACGAGAGCCGGCGTAATGAGCTCGATTCCTGACTGCGGAAGTTGCAATCCGCTGGCGGAAGCCGTAGCGGATGAGAGTGCCCCAGCGTGAGAAGTCTCCGCCTGTTTTCTCTTTTTTTTTTCGCCCTCGTGCTTCTTTTGTTTGCACCCGCAAATTTGCAGGTGGGTGCCGCCGAGTCGATGCAGAACCGAAAAATGAGAGGCTGCATAGGTGGACCTTGATATCATTTGTCTCAGGGTCTTAGTCCAAAAATGAGCGATTGATAATAGCCTGCTGTGCGCGCAGCCCCGCATCTTGCACGTCTTACGAAAGCGCAGAATAGAATGGGCACGCATACCGCACCGCGAAGACGCGAAAACGATTATATAGATACGCACGCTCTGATAGAGATACCGCAGCTTTAAATAAGATAAATGATTACTAACACAACTTTGTTGTTTCAGTTTTCATAGTAATGTAACAGCCTAATTTCTTTGATGAGCGTTAGAGCAACGTACCGTTATTAAGCAATGCAGTTGACCATAATTTCCTGAAACACATGCGTAAGCTTATATTTAAAAAAAAATTGTTTATTACAAATCTTTCTATTTAAATGTGTGCGAATAAATGGTCGGTAAAGCCAGACGTCCTTCATATCCCGAGCGCTGCTAGACTAGAATATGCTCAAATCTCTTTCCCCATAGACGTATTTTGTAATAAATTTGATTTTCAATCAATCAATCAATCAATCAATCAATCAATCAATCAATCAATCAATCAATCAATCAATCAATCAATCAATCAATCAATCAATCAATCAATCAATCAATCAAAACTGAGATCCCAAACTCGGACGGCGTCCCTTAAATCCAGCTGCACGATCGTGGCATGAAAAATCTCGTAAATTATTAATGCCCTGCAGGCCAATGAGTTTCATCAATAGTGAAATTGGCATAACCTTAAGGCGTCCAGTATAGTTATTTCGAAGAGAGACATATAAAAGAAGAGGGAAAGGCAGGCAGGTTAACCATGGACCTTCGCGCTTGGCTACCCTACAGTTGGGGGGGGGGGGGAGAAAAAGGAAGAACATATAAGAATAGAAGCGAAAAATTAAAAAAAGTGAGTCATTTTGGACGCTTTCGCATATGAATGTCCGTTGCCACAAGCGTTCGTACGACCCGATCTTCCTCAAGAAGTGCAGAAGAGTTTTCGTGGCCTTGTGCACGGAAGAATGCACGGGACATGGTCCCGGGATCTTTTCCTGCAAGAGTGCTCTATCATCCAATTGGCTGGCAGTGGCATAGAAGGTGCTCTAGTGTCTCGTCGCACCCGCACAACTTGCATGCCGCACTGTTGGCCATTCCTATTAGGAATGAATGTACATTCGTGCATGCTACGCCCAGCCACATGCGACACTATAAAGTTGTTTCGCAACGAGGGACTCCGGGGTGGCAGGCGAAGTCGCGAGTTAGGGTCGAGAGGGTGCAGGCGTGACTTGGTGAGACCAGGTTAATTACATCCTAGAACTGTGATGTGACGAGCAAGTGATTGAAGTTGCCACGCATCATCCGTTCTCGAGAGTGTTATAGGCACCCGAGTAAGCTGTTGATGAGCCGAACACGCAGCTTCATCTACACTTCGTTGCCGACAATTCCGCAGTAGCTCGGAAACCACTAAAATACAATTTCGCGTTACTTCTCGAGCGCTTGGTGTTGAGCGCGCCTAATTTTGTACACTAGCTGCTCGTTTAACCCATGACGTAGGGCAAACTGCAGAGCTTGCAGTGCTACCTTCGCAGAAAATGGCAGAAATGGCGCAACGGAAAATGACCGAACAATTTGGTGGCTGAGGGAGGATGTAATTCATTGCACCCTAGAAGAGGCCGCAAGTTGTGCTACCGTTAACGTGATATTGTGAGAGTAAGCTGCAGGGAGACCGCATCCGATGGAACAACCACTGCCATGATAGAGCTTTTGCAATTTGTAGAACCATCGCTGTAAATGCGTATGGGGTCTCAATAAGACTCGTTCAAAAGAAGCAGAGACAATTTTTTCCAGGGGTTCGCGGTGATAAGCCTGCCTTCTTAATAATCCCAGGAACTGAGAGGGACACGCGAGGTTGCCGGAGACACCACAGTGACGTTGTTGGACGTTTGGCAGGCTTGATGCCAGACAGTATTGAATCATGGGGCCGTGTAACGTAAAACTATTCCAATATGTTTTTATTCCAATCTCCTGACGTCAAATTTGCGTAACCGCCGACGCAAGCATCGGGCGGTCACCCGCAGGGTTGTCCGAACAGACCAATCAAACGCTCTCCTTGTTCATAGGAGGTCCCTTTTGTTTGCTTGAAAAACGAATAACATTGCCTACACTGAGCGGCTTGTGTTATATAATTGGCTCACTAGAGGCGAGGAGCCCGCTCAAGTGGAGAAGGATTCGATGGGGCCGAGCCACTGTATATTGAATATCGATAACCGGATGAAGAGGGTCGTGCCAGCGTCTGCGATTGGTCCGCTTTCCTTTACTTTGCTGGCGGTGGCTGCTCGAAAATCGCGGCGGCATGCAACAGAAGCTTAAGAATGACACTAAAACGGATCCTCAGTAAGGAAGAGTTGGCAGAACGCGATCTTAAATGTTTTGAAAGTGCTCGAAAACGTTACACGGTAACACAAGAAGTTTTATTATACGCAAATAAACCCATGCTCTCCGACAGTTGCGAGTAGCCAGTGCATAAGCGATCGGCGGCAGCCATCTTCTATTCCTTTCGGAACGGGGCAGCCTGCGGCTGGCTATTCAGAAGAAAATTCAGTTTTGTTCGGCATATGCACCTTTAACGCGTACACGTCACTTTGACGCGGTGAGTTTTTGCGGTTTTGTGACGTCGCATGACAGGCAGGGGAAGTAGGTGCAGTCCGAAAACTTTTGACCAATAGCCGACGGCTAATCGCGAAAAGGCGTCGAATCAGAAATAACTATTTTTATTTATTCGGTCAGATCATGCATAACCATTGTGTACACGTCATATCAGATGGTGAGCTATCGCGGTTTTCGTGACGCTGCATGATCGAGAGGTGAAGTGGGGCTGGCCCCCAAAAAGTTTTTACCAATCGCGGAGGGCTGATTGCAGAATTGGAATCGAAAAGTTTGGAATAGTTTTACTTTATTGCGCCCATGGTGCCTCGTCGCAATACCAGAAAATGTAGCTCGTGATTCTCGCGCTGGCAAACCAGCTAAATGGTAGTGTGGTAGCCATGAAAGGTGTCGAATGTGCGCTCTTAGCTGCCCAACGATGATATGGATGGTGATCGCATGCTTCTATGCAATGACAATCGCCGAAGAACATCTCGGGAGGCCGAGACATGTCTGAAATTCTTAAGCATGTACACTTTGTATTGCAAGGAAATTAGTCTTGCGTGTGTTATACAAGACAGGAAGCCTGTATCACTGGTTATTCTCAATATGCGTGATGAAGTAGGGACAGAACTATTTTCGGCATGTGATGATTGATCTTTTTGACTGCGTTGTTGAAGGATTACTATAGGTAAAGAGTGAACAAATATATATTTTGATCATCCTAGGAAGTGACCACCATTTTGTATTATTCTAACACCAGGTATGTATAGATAACTACACATGTAGCCTCAGAAGAAATCGTAACTGATCCGGCGGCACATTTTTTTATTTTTTTATTTCGCAATTCAAGTCGCTCGCTACGAGCGGGGTGATGTATGTAGGAATCCTACGCTGGCATTGGGGATCTCGGAGGTCATGCTCAGAGTGGAGGCTATCACCTCCTTTGAGTAGGGGTTCAGCACAGAGAGGTCATTTCGCTCTCGCAAATAGCACAGACAAAGCGGTGGGATGCATAATCAGCGAATGTTTCTGTGGCAATATTCAATGAAATTGATGACACCGTACTTTCTTTCATGCTGAAGTGTAAACGTAACTATGTCTTTATTATCATCGGTTAAACATTATTTACTAATTAGAGACGGAATATTTAATGATATGGGTGAAGCTGCGACTAGATTTTTCCAATGGCGACGCCAAACCGCTTCTACATGTGCGCTATTTTATCTCCTGTGAAATTTCTGTCATCGAGAAAGTTTACGCATTGGACATCTTGGAACAATAATCAATAACTTTAGGCAGATCTGCACATTTGCCTCTTGATGCTTTTTAAATGTAATCAACACCCATTTCTCCCACCTCTCTCTCCGTTTCCCTTTCTTCCTTCCTCCTTTCTTTAATGGATGTTCTACTTCCATGATACGAGCGTGCCACAGATACCACAAAATTTGATGCCAACCTTTTAACAGCCATTCTCTAAACTGCTGTAAACTCATCAAACAGTCGCACCAGAAAGCTTGCAAAAATGCTTCAGTTTGTTTTATCGAACGACTGCATGGATCGGAAACACCAACAACAATAATAGGTGAGAGAAACACACAGGCTACAAGAAAAGTGAGCGTAGGACCTCCTTCTCTCGGCACCGTCAAATTCAGTGATTTGTATTCTAAACCGGCGAATCGAGAACGCTGATGCGGGACGAATGCAACTTGACGGCAAAGAACCGCCGCGCGCGAACCGGTAATGCGCCAAAAAGAGGCCAGACGAACAGGATCCGCTTCGTCGAAGTTTAGCCGAAAAACGCGTCTCGACTGAACGCGATCCCTCAGGACGCAATGCGCGCTGGAAAAACTTACGAGAGAACAGAGAGAACACAGAAAAATAAGAGAGGGAAAACAAACGTGTAGGAAGCACAATAAGGAACCCAGATTTCCGCGGCGGAATCTCTGTTTGCTCTGATTGACGCCCCCCTACCTCTCTCCTTCTCTCATCTTCCTCTTCTTACTTTTTATGGCGTGTTTGTCGCCGAGAATATCAAATGCGGAATACGCTTTCCAGTCACGCGCACGCGAGCACCCTCGTTCTGCATATCTACGAGTGCGCACGAGCGAGAAAAAAATATTATAAATAAAAAAAGAAATCAAGCAGGAATTCTCGGCAAGGTTCTGCGCAGATGGTCGCAGGAGAGGCGTACACGTAGACGACGGGTACAGAGAGACAGACCGTCAGATACAGTGTGGTGAAGACAAAAGAGCCGGAGTGTGCATTCTGCAGGATGCCGGATTTCTGTCTTTTTTTTTGTTTCTTGCGCAGAATGAAATAGAGAAAGAACGGAATGGGAACGGCTTGGAGCGAAGATTTGGCGGAATTCTTGTTCAGGCGTCGCTTTTGCAGCTCCTTGCACGTGATTCTTTCGTCTCGGTTCGTCAGAAAGGCACGTAGTACCACGCCAGCACGCCGCTGCTGCTGAACGAAGGCGCGAGAGGAAGTGCACGACCTCTGCGCGGACGAAAACGTGCATGCCGAGCCGGCAGCATACAGAGTAGATGTAGGGGCGGCGAGCTCTTATCATTGCTGGCATATACATATACTGCATCGTCGCCGCCTACAAGCGCAGCCGTCGAGAAAGAAAGAAAAAAGAAAAAGAAATAGACTACGGTGTAGATTGTCTGCTTCCGCCTCCCGTGCATCTTCCTCCTGTGCTGCAAATCTACTGGTGGGCGAAAAAGAAAAACGCGTGTTCATGTTTTCATAAGCAGGAACCAGGAAACGCTTTCGGAATGTGGACGCTGTACACGGGTTTCGAAACGTTTGCTCGAGCAGTATATAGCGTAGACATGTGTTTTACTTTGTAATGGCAATTGGCTCTAGAAAGGGCGATTGAGTGCTCCAACCCGGACAAAATAACACTTACACGAGCTTCCCCCTAATACTGTTGGTTTTCGCAAGGTAGAGTGTTCCTCTGTGTGTGTGCGTGCGTGCGTGTGCGTGCGTGCGTGCGTGCGTGTGCGTGCGTGCGTGCGTGTGCATGCGTGCGTGTGCGTGTGCGTGTGCGTGTGTTGTGCGTGTGCGTGTGCGTGTGCGCGTGCGCGTGTGTGTGTGTGTGCGTGTGTGCGTGTGCGCGTGTGCGCGTGTGCGCGTGTGCGCGTGCGCGCGTGCGTGTGCGTGTGTGTGTGTGTGTGTGTGTGCGTGTGCGTGTGCGTGTGCGTGTGCGTGTGTGTGTGTGTGTGTGTGTGTGTGTGTGTGTGTGTGTGTGTGTGTGTGTGTGTGTGTGTGTGTGTGTGTGTGTGCCCCAATGTCCCAGCTCGAGGCGCTGGGGCACTGAATATGACACATCAGTCATGCGGAAGCCTGCAAGGTGGAGGAAAGTACATGAGCGGTAAAAAATTGCCGTGCACCCGAATTATATCACGAAGCTACAAAGGAAACACATACGGTTTCTCAGAAAGAAAGCCTCGCATTTGAAGAAAGATTCGCCCTGGTTTGGAGCTAATCTTGTAGAGATACACGATTACGCAAGAAAGTTGACGGTACCACGGCCGCCGCGATGGCTTGATGGTAAACACAGTGCACCTAATACGGAAGACCTACCTGGGGCAAGTTATCTTTTAACGCGTAAGCGTTCTAGGACTACTTCCCCTGAAAATCTATATGTCCAACCACCCGTCCGTCTGTAACGCGCGAGACGAAGCGCTCTATAAGTAGTGATTTGGGCCTATGGGGTCCCATAGGGGTATATAGGCGAATATATTAGGACTACGATTGGCTACTGAAATTTGTGACTATCTATCTATCTATCGATCTATATATATATATATATATATATATATATATATATATATATATATATATATATATATATATATATATATATATATATATATATATATATACATGGTGGGCTCTAGGAGGGAGGAGGACGAGGCAGAGTAAAGCCATATCGCAAAGGTCACCATGCACATCTCCGGAAACAATCTCATTGTTCCCAATTCCCACCGCGCCTGAGAAGAGACCGGTGCGGATAGGAGCCTGCCTCGCTGAGCACTGAGACGGCACCCCAAACGCTGCACACGGCCACGTTCAATGGGCCTTACACGGTGTCGTGAAAAAGTCGTTCTCAGTTTTGCTTTTATTTCTTTCTGTTATGTCAATTGCAAGTTGCTGACATAGACACGTGGGAACGCAATCTTCTTCGTGTGTTCTAAATTGTCCTCGGGCGGCAAGTTGTCGTTTCCCCCGCTTTCATTTGCGTTTTCATTTTTAATATAAATATTATGATAATTGTGAATTCGCTCTTCTTTGTATTTATGGGGACACATACTATAATGGAACGAGTGCGTACGCAAACGTTATCTTTATTAGGTGTGCGGAAATGATACTGACTTTGTATCGATTGGGCAGTTTTTCTGTCAAGAAATCGGCCATAAATATAAAAAATTACAAAAGTGCATGTCGTTGTCCCGAGTAAGGCTTTATGAACGGAATTCATTTTTAAATTAATTTTCACGGCATTCATGCACACAGCTTTAATGATGAGTAACAGGAGATGCAGCTGAAAAATAAGCAAGTAAAGCAGCAATGGTAGCTTATACACTCAGCGACAAAATGTGCATCCCAATAGAGATTTTTTTTTTACGAGGAACGCTAGGTACATTCTGTCAACTCTACGAAATTCTATCGGCCAAGTTTCAGCAAAACTGGCTTTTTATGGCACTCGCATTACCTACAAAGTGGAGAAGGATTCATTTAGATGCTAGTAAAAGCCACAAAGGCATATGCCTGAAGCTGTGTTTCCGTCATAACTTGGTCAAGTGCGCAGGAAGGGAGAACTAAGACAGCAACAATATTAAAGCAATGTTTCAAAATAACAAGCGAAATATTACTTACAACTTTCTATCTCTATAGTGCACGCTTGTCTGTCCATCGGGAAGTATCTGAGATCCATTGGGCAGCTGGCAGTCACCGTCAGTCTGCAAAATGAAGACAAAGAAGACCGAGTCCGCCGTGAGTACACGTATTGCAAGATGCAAACAACAGCAAACAAGGATGGCATTTCTCTTTGTGAAGTCGCCGCTTGGAGTGAAATATGCTACGTTAACATGAAAATAAGGCGGCTCGTAGTTTGGGGAATTTAGCGCTAAGGTTAGGAATGAAACTGTAGCTCAGGCATACAGAAAACCGCGGGGGCTACACCACTTTTCTTTTTCTTTTTCTCACAAGTGGGCGCTTCATAAAAGCAAAGGTATCTGGAAAAAACATGAAACAAAAGAAAAGAAAAGAAAGCACATTTAAAATAAACATCCCGCTGACTAGCATGCATGGCTGTTAGCAAGGCCGATATCTACCATTTCTTACTACAGCCAGATGTCTATCTTCAAAAACACCACAGCCACGGACGATAATGGTTTTACAAAATTCAGATTGCTGTGTCTTTATCTACAGGCGTTTCCTTTAAGGAGATCCTCTTGACGTAAACACATGGCATCTCCTCTTTCACAAACTTGATATACGAAGATACTGAGTCGTGAAAGCCAGCCTTGACTGTTATGAAGACACGGTAACGTGAGTGGAAAGATAAAGGAATAAGAATTTTAGCTTGCTGTCGATGGATCTAGTATGTCACACGTTATCTTGCATCGAAGATATATAGATATGAACTATTGCGGATTGCTGGCATGTTCTATGGGCTTGTGAATTGTGCTACCGTCTTTGAATGTTGTAGTGGGTAGCATCGCGTTATTGTGTGCATTTTTATCATTTTTTTTTCTTCTTTCACCTTTTATTTCTTTTACCCCTTTCCCCAGCGCAGGGTAGCCAGCCGGTACTTACACTGGCTAACCTTCCTTTTTCTCGGAAGTGCTTCTCTTGCGGAACACATCTCGCCCGTCTCTGTGTTTTTCTGGACTTCTTACTGCACCTGTGGGGTCTACCGCCCCCTCCATCGCGGTGATGGATGTACAACACCCTGAGGATCCTCCCGGTTCCCGTTCACCCGCGGACATCGGTTCGAGGAAGCGAGGAAGTACGTCGAGTGGTAGCGAGGACACGGAGCTGTACTGCGCATCAGGTGACGAGTCCTCGGAGGACAGCTTTCGACTTGTCCAGTACCGCAAGGCCAAACGAAGAATTATCAACTCATCTTCGGCGTCCAGCTCGAACACTGTGAAAACAGCTCCTCAGCGATGGCCTCACTCCATCCTGTTTGTGCCACAGAACGCTACCGACAACCTGCGGGTCCTCAACAGGCAAGCACTCTCCGTGTATCTAGAGAACACCGTGCCAAATGAGATCAAGGATGTTAGGATAAATACTAGACGAAACATCCTGGCAATCGATGTGATGAACCCGAGTGCACTGACCATACTACAACATGTAACGCAGCTGGGAAACATCAAGGTCCGATCCATCGTGCCAACGAATGGTGCCACAATAACTGGAGTCATCTATGACATTGACAATGAAATATCTAATGCGGACCTCCCAATTCTCATAAAACCAGCAAGCGAACACAACGTGATTGTGCATGTTGGTCGCCTCGGCAACACACGTTGTGTGAAGATAACCTTCAAAGGCGACTGCCTTCCACCCTACGTGAAGGTCGGCCACTTTCGCCACCAGGTTCGACCATTTATTCCAAGACCAATGCAATGCTTCAATTGTCAGAAGATTGGACATGTGAAGGGTGTTTGCAGAAATTCGGCCGTGTGCCCTCGATGTGCCGAACCCCACTCAGAAGACAACTGCAGCGCAACCACGTTCAAGTGTCCGAACTGTCAAGGTGATCACTGCGCCTCTTCCAAAGACTGTCCCCAGATCAAGAAAGAGTTCACCATTCTTAAGCAAATGGTGAGAGACAACTCTACCCACAAAGAGGCCGCTGTGAAAGTACGGCGAAGACGACGTCACCGACAACGGTCTTCACGGCGGAAAACATCAAGCTTTCAGGAAAAGTCCCCTCGTCAAGCATCATCATCAGCGGACGTTTCCAGCACTCCGATCACCAATGTTGGAAGGGAGCAAACTGCCAGATCTCTCTCCACAAAGGAATGGCCGCCACTTCCACGTACACGACCGACAGAAGAGCCGCAGAAGAAGCCGCCCCCAGTACAGCAAGGTGCTGTATCCGAGGAGTCGCGGAAAACAGATGAGCAAGTGATAGCACTTATTAGGCCTTTAATGAATGCCATTCGCGTGCTGCTAAGCAACATGCACACACCGTCTGCCAGAAGTGCGCTTCAAGTACTGGACGCTCTGAGTCCGGTGCTTGCAACCCTTGAGTAGATCATGGCTGCACAGCCACGGTCTTTTAGGGAAGACGTCCGACAAGCAGCTATTTTTCAGTGGAATGCACGCGGACTCAGAGCGCGCCTTTCGGATTTCCGTCGCTTCGTGTTCGCCAATATGTTTCCCATTATCGTCATTTGCGAGCCGAACTTATCGAACAAAATCAGGCTTTCTGGATATGAATCATTTATGTCGTCAGCTGTTTATGAAAACAGTAAGGTTTTGGTGTTCATTCGCCGTGACCTCACCTACACTCATCAGCCTGTACCACCTAATGACAGTAATCAATATGTATGCCTCAACGTAAGGAAAAAGAATCTGGCCTTCACTTTTGTAGGCGCCTACCTATCTCCGTCAAGTCGATTTGATTACATAAGACTACGAGACATCCTTTCCTCAACTTCCAATCCCTGGGTCATCACTGGAGATTTCAACGCCCATCATACACTCTGGGGAAGTCCGATCATCAACGCAAGAGGCAGAGCTCTGGTATCTTTCGCCTCCAGTAATGAACTTTGGCTGCTGAATGATGGAAGTCCTACGTTCTTACGTGGCTCCACGTACAGCAGCTGTCTTGACTTGGCTTTCGTCTCACGAAGCCTAGTCAGGCGTGCAGGGTGGTTTGCGGACATAGAGACGCACGGAAGCGACCATATCCCCACGTACATCAAGATCAGAGGATTGACCGCTTCCAAAATACGGGATACGATCCAAAGAGTGGACTGGCCTAAATTTCAGTCTATTATGGAAGAACACTGCGACGCCAATCCATCTTTCGACTTGGAAGAGGCAATCAAGAGCGTGGTGCAAGACACTATGCGTACTCTAACATGCTCCTCGAAACTTAATGATTATGATGTGGAACTAGAACGACTTCGAGCGATCCGACGACGTGCTGAACGAAGATACCGACGTACGAAAACAATGGACGATCTACGGACCGCCAGGCGCACGCAAAAGAAGATACAGCGCCGGTTAGACAAGCTCGAATCGCAACGTTGGGCTGCCTTCTGTGAGTCGCTAGATCCACGCAAGCCTTTATCGCAACTATGGAGAACGGTGCGCGGACTGCGGACACTTCCCGTACAGCGATTCCCATTCAAGGCACTTGCCCTCTCTCAAAAGAGATCGGAGATTGACGTGGCAGAGGATTTCTGCGCCAGATTATCCGGCCAACTCACAGCTACCAACATTCCATCACCTTCGAGCAGCTGTCCGCCACCACGTGATCACCGGTTGGATCTACCATTCTCGATCCACGAACTTAAGGCAGCATTAGCTTTGTGTAGCCGCACATCAGCGCCAGGACCTGACGGAATTTCCTACCGAGCTTTGTGTCACCTGGGGGAGCGAGCGAGAGGGGTTCTTCTTGAGGTGTACAATGAATCTTGGAGAAATGGCACGCTACCAACAACCTGGAAGACAAGTCGCCTTGTTCCACTGCTGAAGCCTGGCAAGTCGCCGTTGGAGCTCTCCTCATATCGCCCGATCGCTTTGGCGAGCTGTGTGGGCAAAGTAATGGAGAGGATGATCCTAGGACGCCTGGAGTGGTACTTGGAGTACCACAACACCTACCCAGATGCCATGGCGGGCTTCCGACGCGGTCGATCATCGATCGATAACGTCGTCGACCTGGTCACCTACATTCAACATGAGAAACGCCGTAAGCGTCTCTGCGCATCCTTATTCCTCGACGTTAAAGGGGCGTATGACAACGTTACTCATGAAGCCATCCTCTCTGCTCTCGCAGAGGTAGGAGTGGGTGGTCGGATGTTTCAATGGATACGGAGCTATCTATCCATGCGATCCTTCTTTGTAAGCACCGAGGAAGACCATACTTCTCTACATTATAGCTACCGCGGCGTCCCCCAGGGCGGTGTACTTAGCCCCGTGTTATTTAATCTAACACTAATTGCTCTCCTTGAGCACGTGCCAACCACAGTCAGGCTATCAATGTACGCAGATGACATCTGCATATGGACATCTGCAGTAACACGCCTACAGCTGCGAGCGAGAATTCAGAAAGCCGCGACACAAACTGCTGTCTACCTCCGTAATCGAGGCCTGGAAATTTCCTCCGAGAAATGCGCACTAGTGCCATTTACGCGCAAACCCATGGCAAACTACAGTGTTACGATAAATGGCCAAGTAATACGACGGGTCCGATCGTACAAGTTTCTAGGTGTCATAATCGACAGGGACTTGTCATGGAGCCCACACATATCTTACGTGAAAAAACGGTTGACAGGCATATGCCACCTGTTCAAATTTTTCGCTGGCAAGACCTGGGGAATGTCGCCTAGTGCCATGTTACAACTGTACAGGGTGCTTTTTCTGGGATTTCTGCGATACAGCTTGCCAGCAATAATCAACACAGGCAAAACGAATCTACGCACTATACAAAGTCTTCAGGGTCAAGTGCTCCGGATCTGTCTAGGCCTGCCTCAGAGTGCTTCAACAGTGGCTACGATAGCAATCGCTAGAGACCACCTTGTCAAGACCCACATTGACATTGAAGTACTCAGGACCCATATAAGGCATCTAGCCAGGACTCCTCGTCACCATTTAGCCTCTCTACCAGCGGACAGGCCACACACATCTTTCAGCCAAACGATAACTGCATATGATGAATCATTGCCAGCTTGTTTCACTCCGGCTGCGAGACCTTCGATCCCTCCATGGTGCCTCGCTCAGCCGAAAATCAACCTCGCAGTACCTGGTATCTCGAAAAAAGCTGATCTGTCATCACCAGCCCTTAGACAGCTCACGCTACTATATTTGTACGAGAACTACCGTGACTCTACGCATATTTACACTGATGGATCTGTCCTTCCAAGCAGCTCCGCGGCGGCAATCGTCATACCAGCGCAAGCTACAACAATCAAATTTAAGACGACCCACGCGACAACATCGACAGCAGCAGAGCTCGCAGCGCTCTTTACTGCTCTTCATCACATTGGTGATGAACCGCCACACAAATGGACTATATTCTGTGACTCGAAGGCGGCACTGCAGTCTCTACTGTCACCTCTACGACGCGGACCACATGAACAACTAATATTCCATATTACAGAGACATTACACCATATCAGTGATGCAGGCCACGACATAACCTTTCAGTGGCTTCCAAGTCACTGCGGGATTGTGGGCAATGAACGGGCGGATCACGCTGCCCGCTCAGCCCATACTGAGGAGCGCCACGTCCCCATTCCTCTTTCTAGAACTGACGCTGCACGGAAGCTCCGCCTACTTGCTCGGCAGTGCACCGCCTCGCAATGGAATGAGCCACATTTAAGAAATCCGCGACTGCACTCACTTGATCCAACATTAAGTCTTCGAGCGCCATCACAGCTTCGCCGTAGAGACGCCACGCTTTTATATCGACTTTGGTTGGGCGTTGCCTTTACTAAAGCCTATGCCTTCCGCATAGGGATGACCGACACCCCAACCTGTGACCACTGCGGCCATGAAGAATCAATTGGCCATATTTTGTGCACTTGCCCGGAGTACAGTCCACAGAGGGCATGCCTCAGCCAGGAACTAGACCAACTGGACGACCAACCGCTATCTGAAAAAAGAATTCTGCAACATCGAAAGGACCTACCGTCACAGAAGAAGGCCGTGCAAGCGCTTTTGCGCTTTTTGCGATCTACCGGCCTGTGTGAACGACTTTAACTGGAACGCCTTTTGTGTGTATGTCTCCATGTGTGCGCGTCCGTTTCTTTTTTTTTTCTCTCTCTCTCTGTCATCTTTCTAACCCCTATCCCCCATCCCCAGTGTAGGGTAGCAAACCGGAGACTCATATCTGGTTAACCTCCCTGCCTTTCCTCTTCATTCTCTCTCTCTCTCTCTTTTCCTTTTTCTCTCTCTTTCTCTCTCTATGGGCAATGTTACATCACACTGATAATGCGAATCTAAAGCAACCACGAGGAACGCATTATAATCACTGCGCTTTGTTTGTCAGAAGAGTGGTAAAAGTTTGTATAGGCGAATCGGCGTCAATTCAGAACAAAATCTATACAAGCTGAGATTTCAACATTCATTAGAAATACTTGTGAGCCGCATGGAAGTAAGGGATCATATAAAAGAAGAGTGGTCTCAAAGAGATGTGTACACTAGACGTTTGCACACTTCTGGGCACTTTCGTAAAAATGAGAAAATAAAAAAAAACCATAAGAGCTGAAAAAATCGGCCTCCTCCGTACCTATTCTTGTCCTCCAAAAAATAAATTGGACTAGGACATGCTATGCCGACGCCCCTCGCTACCACATACAAATAATGTACAAGCAACCATTTTAAATAAGGTTTCTCGGAGAAGTACGAGGTTTTCCAAGAAGTACATCAAAATTCAACATACTCGAGTAAGTTTCAGCGCACACCCCACGCACACCACACGCACAAGCAGTCTGCCGGCAATACCATGGCCGTTGTATGTTCCCGCGGCTTAGCGCCCAAAGAAAAACAACAGAAAACGAAGACGTACAACAGAAAGTTCACTGCGTCTCAGAAAAGAGCCCGACAGCAGGAAAACAGGGGACCGCACTCTTCAGACGTACCCCGCTCCGAAAAGCCTACATCTGCACTAATCTGGAAGAGGAAAGCAAATGTTCCAGTCTTATCCAAACGCGCCATCGCTAACTCAAAGAGGGCGATCTTCGAAAAAAAAAGAACAAACTTTATTTTGTAAACATGGCTCCCACAGCCGTCCCCTAAAGGCACGTGAATGGTCTAAAATAATGAAGTAGAAAATAGGTCAGCATTTCGGAGCTTAAGAAAAGGAGAAAAATTAAATTTAGAAAGGCTCCAGAAGGAGCAAGAACTTTAATCTCGACAGCCAATATTTGCTCTGGTTCCTCCTAAAAGCTCGTTACTTATTCGTTTCTCTTTTTTTTTCTCTTGCTCTTCAACTCACGTCCTGCGTCTCCTCTTCATAATTACAGACGTGCCGACCTCCGCCGTTGCCCTGCGAGAAGGTTTTGAGTGTTTGCGGTACGGACGCTCGTGCTCAGAGTTCTTGTGCCGCGTAGTCGTTTGGTCAAAGGTTTTCTGACAGGTGAGCACATCGTTAAGCTAGCCGTCTTAAAGAGGCAGTCCTGTCATTGTATAGCAGCGCATTGTGTGGCGGCGCGCGCAGCTCTAATAACCGGAGCGAACGGTGCGCAAGTGTCATAACACACAGGTGAGTGAGTTGTTTAATGAAACTTAGTGCGCTGGTCACGTTTGGCAAGCAGTTTTGTAAAAGGTGAGTCTGCTAGTGAGCAAGCCGTTTTACTGAAATTCATTTAGCAGGAGTGCGGCGCAGCTGCAATAACTGCAGTGAGTGAGTGAGTGAGTGAGTGAGAGTGAGTGAGAGTGAGTGAGTGAGTGAGTGAGTGAGTGAGTGAGTGAGTGAGTGAGTGAGTGAGTGAGTGAGTGAGTGAGTGAGTGAGTGAGTGAGTGAGTGAGTGAGTGAGTGAGTGAGTGAGTGAGTGAGTGAGTGAGTGAGTGAGTGAGTGAGTGAGTGAGTGAGTGAGTGAGTGAGTGAGTGAGTGAGTGAGTGAGCCATTCCATCATTACAAACGCAAGTCCTGAAGCTGCACAGATTAGAGATGAATCAGCTTAGGGCGCCCTGTTCTGGAAGCACAAGACGCTTGATCGAGATAATTCTATTATTTTGATGGCAATTGTATGGACACTCCAAGCGAATTTTTGCAGTCATCGTCATTGTCACCGTGAGGTTCCCCGTATATTTAGGTATATGTGTGCTATATGCCACGCCATGCTCTATAACATGCGGTGTATGCAGGTTATATTGCCATACCATTCTGTCACTAAACTAGCTCATAACATGTCTTACGTTTTTGAAACAATAATTTATTCCTCAAAATCTTGAGAATGGTAGCCCACAAACAATTGTCATGAAACAAAGCACCAACGGCGCATGTCGTTTATCCTAAATATTGACAGAATTAAATATTAAAAGCGCGAAACAATAACAAAGCCCAAACCTGAAAATGATGTAATTTTATTGGCGCGGCTGCGCACTATCTCCGACATCGGCCAAGAAAATAGGTTTGAAACATACCCGATACGGAGTAGTGGTGGTAAAGTCACTAAGAAAGACGTTGGCTTTAATTAACAAACAAATGGAATTGTCGGATGGCAGGATTCAAATAGGGGACCTCTAGCACAACACCTCGTTTTTACTATGCTTGCGTTCACTTCAATTCATACTGCTACTACAGCTACGAGTCTGACTCGTATTTCTATCAGCGCTATTTCGATTCCATTCCATTGCTCTTCCATTTCACGCTTCGTCAGTGGTCAGAGTGGCCCTCCGTCCACGTTATCACCGGGATCAACTGGTCATGAACGGTGGGTGATAAGAAAGAAATTTGATCAAGCGAAATGGATTCATATATTTGCAGGGCGCAGTTAGATTGCCCCACACGTGAAAAACGTTGTGTGATGCCCTTTGCGAGGACAGGGAGGAGGCCCAATAGAGAAATGACCATTGGACCATGCTAAAAAGTACACTTTATCGAAGGCAGTCCTCAAGGATCGCAGTGTAATCGACTGAGAAATGGAAAGTGCATAGGCTGGTTACTTCACGATGGGTAACGTCGACGGATTGGTCGTCAGAATCAGCGACGCAGCAACTCTCTTTGAGGTCTGCGAGATCGGTCAGTGAACTGCAGTCTCCGACGGCTCACACTTGCCACTTCCGCACCAGCCTATGCAACAGAGTGCATGACCAGCTTGCGGAGTCGCTGCATCTGCGTTGGAGCTATGAGGGTGAACGTTATTTTAATTGGCTTATGGCTGGCTAGGAATCGTCACTAGTAAAATATTATGTTCACGTGCTTGATTTAATTGCAGAGTATGTTGCGGTTGCTATGAATGATTGTGATTTGTGGAAAGTAGCGCAACTGGTGCAAACATACTGCCACAGCGAACAGTGCAAGGAAATGACCTGCTAGTGTGCTGCTTGGCGCTTTGTTATATTAAGTATAATAAGCGAATGAGCCCTGCTGCTTGCATTGCATTGTCCAACCATTGCTGCAGCTTGCAGTGATTATCCTCGCGGGCATGACTGTCAAAATACGTCGATTTGTCTCAGGTAAAAGGAACCTTGAAGGGACGATAAGTCATTCGGGAAAGAGGTGAGATCGCTGGTCGCGAGGAGACGATGAATATTTGTTTTGAACTATGCGATACATGTGCGACATTTGTAGGGAGGTCATTTCCACTTACTGAACGATCGTGGCTTATGGCACCATTTACGCTGAGAAGTTGATTACATCTAAGTCACTGATACTTCTTTTTGCGATTACACCTTTTGTATGCTATACTTTTGCAGCACGTCTCCTGGTTTAGAAAGTAGTGGGCACCGCGGAGACTGGAACAGAAGAATTTGAGCAAGTTAACCCGAGGCTCTGTCTTTACAAAACGCGTCTACGTCTTGACAAGTGTCTCTGGCCAGGCAGTGGCAGAGTTCCAGGTAGCTTTGTGTTAAAATTTTTTTATTACGTACTATTTGTGAGACGTTGACGCTTTTAATGAATCTCGGCCAGTGCTTTTCATATAGATCGAATACATCCTAATATTTCGATTTCTTTGTCTAACCATGTTTCGCTGTAACCAAGCACTGAAGTTTGTTTTGAAATGCGCGCAATACGCGTTGTGATAGAGGAAGTTCCACTCCAACATTTTTATTATGCACTTATCGTGCTGCCTAGTTAACTGCAATATTTTCAGCGATATTGCAGTGATATTGCAGTGACAAAGTATCAACTGAAACGTTGTTAAGTGAAGTTCTTTGCTTGCTTTTCTAAGCTCCTTCAGACTGTTTAGACATGAGAACATGGCCCTCATGTACTTGAATATTCTAAAAGGGAGCATCATGGTATTAAGTTACGCCGCTGGTTCATCATGCGACACGCTTTCTTTTAAAGGGTATCCTTTAGCAAGGCGAGGAAGTACACCTTAGATATTCAAGACAACTCAAATGCAGGATGATGCTGCGGCTGATGATGATGATGACGCCGAAAATGAAAAATGTTTAGCTCAACACGAAAGTATGCGGTCTCCCCTCTGGGTGGTTACTAACTTAAGAGGAAAGGGCGAAGTTAGAACTCGCTTCGAAGTGGTGAGTCAAACGTGTCGAGACATCTCCACAAAGTGCTCGTATAAGCGGCACGTGCGGTGAAATTTGTGGCTCTATTGCATAAAACTTTATTCAGCAATCGTTTGACGTAGCTGTTTCAAGGTGAAAGTTCTTGCTTTGTATTACATCAACGTTACCGAACTGATTGAAGTTAACTGCGGTCCCTTTCTTTCCGGAGCCTTTAATGAAAGCTCTCGTTTGGCAGCACAGGCACAAGTGCGGACAGACTTGTCATGGAGACGTGTCGAGCATGTGCTGAAGAGAAATGTTCCTAAACTGTACTCACGATGCAGTTTCCAAGAAAGGGCCAATTTGAAAAGCACCGTCCGGTATATATTCTGTAGACCGTCGCCTGCTTGCATTAGGGGATAGGCAAAATAGAGGAAGTAGGCTTTCGGACACCATTAGCCTGCCCTGCGCAAGATGGCCGAAGTCCCGCACATGGCACCACTGAGCCGAGGGTATACGCTCGCAAACAGCGAGTATGCAGCAAGGAAGAGACGGTGACAAGGGCAGCGACCACTGTTCGCACGTGCCTGCTTTATTTTCACTTCTGGGGCGACGTCCGCTATCTCGTGTGAGTGAAACACACATCAAGCGCATCTGCGGACTTTCGCATATCTCCTCCCACTAGATGGTCAATGTTCTGGTTAAGGAGGATGTAAAGGGAGTGTTCTTCACCAAGAATGCTTTAAACAGGTTGAACGATGCGGGGAAGACAAGAAAACAAAGGGCGACGGTGCAATGAGACGAGCTACCGTTGTCGTAGAGGAAGCTTTCTCCCATCACACAGCGCCACTTTTCAAAAATCTCTTTTCATTAAAAAAAAAAAAAAATCACTTTTCAAATCCCATACAACACCACTTTTCGAAAAAGCATGGACTGCTAATAATTAATAACATCTGGTACAAAAAATTTGATATGGCTGTATACCACAAAGTTAAACCTAACCCAACTGAAGTTTTAAATAAATTTCTAGAGAGAGATCACAGCTACAATTTACGACACATTCTCTAGAAGAAAGATACGCTTCGTACTAATTATGGCACCCAAAAATTATTAAACCAAATTCCTGACTTCCTTAACGAACGCCCCACCGTAATGACATTATTTGAAGAAAGCTTTTTCCATTCATATATTTAAAAGGAAAATGCATGTCTACCTTTTAAAAATCCAATGCTAACTTTACACCACTTTCAATTCCTTCCTTTATCTTATGTAACTGGCATATGCGACACTAGTGTGTTTTTTTCTTCTTTTTTCTTAGCTATAGCCGTGTATAAGGCTTTTTTCTTTATTTTCGTGTGCAAATCATCTCAATATACACATCTTGTGTCTAATGGCACTTTAAAAATCACGATGCGTTTCATTCTTGAAGCAGTGTTCATATTTATATATGACTGGTCATTCATATGCGTGTAAGCGGGTGACCGGCGCTCTGTCAAGCTTTTCTGTGCCTTTACGGCAATTTCCTAGGCAACTACGTACACTGGTTGTCTCAAATAAATGCGTTTCCCGTTTCAAAGCATCGACCAGGGCCTGCAAGCGATATTGCTCGTCTGCCTTCTACGCATGTACGAGCCGAGGGTTCACCGTGGCGTTTACGTCGCAACCTCCTTTTCCCTCTTCCATTCTCTTTCACGTTGCAAGCAGTGCCTGTGTGACGTGGAGACGACTTGTGACGTCGTCGCTGCTGGCGGCGTGCGCGGATTTTCCGAGAAGGAAGATGAGCGGAATCCACGTTGAATTTTCAGCTGTTTGCTCTGCGTAGATTGGTCTAATAGGTTTCAGGCACGGTCGTCACCGCGTGGCTCACGCACCGACCAAACCTCGCTATGGGGCCCCTTTAGCCCCATGAATCGTTTAATTCTCGCAAACACAACACTACCCCTCCCGGTCATGCGTCAGCAATGTCGCTCATTTTGTTCCAGAAGTCAATATTTTCATTTTATGCAGCACGCTCTACTAACTCACTGTCTTTTTTTGTCACCGAAACTTGGTTTCAATGGAACCAACAGGGTCTTTGTCTGGCAGCAGGGACGAACGTGCTCCAATACAGATTTATACGGCAATGAGCAATTGCCTCCAGAACGCGCATTGGCACTTTGGAGCTTTCCGCTACTCCCTTTCTACGGATACAAATGAAAATGATGTCTTTTCCTGCCATGTAAATCAACGAGGTGCCAGGTTACTGAAGGTTGCAAAGTACCCGAAGTTCAATGTAGTAAAAAGCGCCTCCTGCAGTTCTTACTCAGGTTTTCATCATCTTCAAAATTAAAAGCCGGCTGTCAGGATGTTCAGATTTCTTCTTTCTTCGCTATTTGTCACCGTTTCCATGTGCCATTGAACAAATTCTGCTCTAGTTTCAGACTGGGCGCTGTTCCAGCATCGTCGCCTACTCCCTATGCGCGTCGCTGTCAGTTAACATAAGCAACTGATAGTACGTGAAAATCAGTTTGCATAGCAAACGAGTTCAACTATTATTTATTTAATATTAGGCGCTTGAAACGACCTAATATTATTTGGCTCTGACAAGGCAGCCTTATCGAAAAGTCAGGAAAGCTCACAGTGAGCGAAGCCGGCGATGCCTAATCCCCATAATATCCCTCATTATATAGGCCATTAGTGTTTTTGTTTACTTGTGTGCTGCTATAATTTAATCATTTGTGTGTACCCTTCTGCACGTATTTTGTTACGTACTTCGTTATGATGATTACGCATGTAGTATTTTCTCCTGTTCCTTGTTTACTCATAGAGTATCATGTTTTGTATACATTGCTGTATGTATGCTGTTACATGTGCTATGATTCATCGCCTGTATAATTCATGTTTGTACCAAACCCCTTGCAATGTCTCACAGTGATAAGGCAGCAACTGTAAATAAATTAAATAAATATTTCACATATCACATGCGTTAATACGTGATTGACCGGTTACCTTCGTTCCCCTCCCCCTGCCCTTCCCCTCCCGAAACAATTGCAACAGAAGGGCCGGAAACATGTTGCTCTGAAACTTTCGAACTTGTCCTCGAGTTACGTAACAACTTGAACAACAGACCAACAACAGAAAGCAACAAGAACAAGTTGACTTGCCGAGTAAGAATGACTAAAAGAAGGAAGTAAACCACGCCGCGTAACTTTTATCTGTTTTTGTCATGTATGCTTATTAGCAATCTCTAAGCTGTCCTTCTATCTCGACTTGTACATCAAATGATGCCTTCTTAAAGGTCGCCGCAGTGATGGAGTGATAGCGTGACGTTGTGGCCATAAGTTGGAACAAGATCTACGCCGTGCAAGGATGTCCGTAAATGAACGAAGGAGAAAAAAAAAGCGCACGTGCGTGTATCTCGGAGAAACAGAAAAACAAACGTGAACAGACGGACGAGAAAGAAATGCTGCGGTCACTGCCAAAAAAAAAAAAAACAGACAGCACGAAGAAAGCTAACCTGGCGTCGATGTCCACGTGGACACGCACACGCAAACACAGCGAGAGATCTCCTCCATAAGTTATGGGAGCCGCAGAGGAAGAGAAATGGACACAGTCGGAAGGAACGGGCCGAGGGGGCGACGGGCACAAAACGAAGAAAGCCGTAGCTATACTACAGGCCGGGGGTGCTTGCGCACTCAAGTCCGAGATGGACGGGCAGGAGACGAAAGGCCGGTAATCCTATCAGGGGCCTCTCGAGTTGAGCCAGCGTGCGGGAAGACAGGCGCCCACGTAGCCAGCGACCCGAAGAACACATCGGCCCACAGCGGTCGCGTAGAAAAGGCAACGCGAATAGCAGCAGCGGCACCAGCAGCAGCAGCAGGAGAAAAAAAAAAAAGAAGGGAGCCTTGGTTGGCGGCGAGAGAATAGTCCGAGACGGTCCTTCTGCCCGGCGGGCGGATTAGCAACGGTGCTCGGAGCCGGCCGGACCGTGTTGATCATGGGCAGCGTCGCGTATAACACCCTTCCCGTGTTAGGCGCGCGCGAGCACAGAAACTGATAGAAGGTGTAACGGCCGCGTGAAGGGAGCGGAGAAGAGCCCTCGCTGGGTATACACGACGGATGTGCACACACATGCACGCAGGTACAGACGCACGTAAGCGTATAAGCTAGGCCGCGCGCCGGCGGCGTTTTTTGCTACATGGGGGCAAGGTATAGCCCGGAAAAGCACAAACAGGTAGAAGCCGTCTCAATGTCCTCCTTGCCAATCATGCGCGCCGTTTACGTCATTCTTCTTTGGGTTTACTGCCCAAGTGCGGAGAGGGCGCAAAGAAGAAGCGCTATCTTGGGTTCGTGCTCCAGCCGGCAGCGATCAGGCCACGACAAACATAGAAGTGCTTTTTATGGCCAGGTAGAATTTCTTCTTAAGGCGCAGTGCGTTTGCGGTGAGTAAGCGGCGAAGCGCGCAGCGCACGATGTCGTCCTCGTCGGGCCACCGCGTGTACTTGCGAAACACGTTGCGTGAGCGAGCGTGCAGGTGTTTTGTTTTGATTAGAATCCAGAGAAAAATGAAAGAATTGGCGTAACGCTAAAGAAAAGGTGCGCGCGAACGAGAAGTAGTTCGCTGAAAGCGTGGGCGTGCCATTACACAGAGAACAGTTTATTTATTTATTTATTTATTTATTTTTAAGACCCTCAAGATGCATAGTAGCACATAGTAGTACATTAACTACATACCGACTCGAAATGAAAGTTTTAAACGAAGAGTCTAGAAATAAAGGAATTGAATCGATTAGAGGAAGCAAAAACAATTTTGACAGATCAGCAAAGTGCGCGATTTTTCACATCGCGACAGCCTTCCTGCTCGTACAAAACACGATGCTAATTCCTGCACTGATATTTCGGAGTCACAAAAAGGGCTTCGCGTGCTAGTCCAAATAGCGTCTGCTAGTACATACACGATAATTTGTGATGGCAAGTCCCGAGCAAGAAATCACGCGATGTTTTCCGAGCCATTTGCAATATCTAAACCTCCTTCGCTGGCCCGCCAAACCAAGGAGATTTCGCCAGAGACATGAATAACATCTCTCCCCAAGAATACAGACTTGCCTAACGAGCTAAGTTAATTTGCGACAAATGAATTAAAGCATTCATTGCGCTTGATGCTGGGTGCAACTTCATCGCGTCGCTTCGCAACTACATCCGTGACCTTTCTGTCACGGGACGCACGTTCCTAAATGGCCAACAACTGGATTTTTACATCATGTCAAAGCAACTCTAGTGATCATCTGCGTTGCACCTGTTCACGATGCATTCCATTTTTTTTAATTTTAATGACAACTGCGACTTGAGACCGCACTTGTCTCGCCATCTCAGCGACAGGGTGTGTCAGGGAACCGCCTTTCATGGATTGTAAAGGTTATTTTCAAGCTTTCACACCCAAAAGCAAGCAGTGTTTAGTGTTGGCGCGTTTTTGTCTACAGATGCGCGGTGAAATACCAACGAAATGAGTATATTAATTTTAATAACGTTCCGTCTTCCATTCGGGTGCGGATACGTTACGAATTTGCTGATCGTTCACGCTGTATGAGACATAGGACACCGTTAACCGGACGGTTTCAGAGGTGCCAATGCATTTATGGTTGCGTAATTCACGCGACGTCTGGAACGGTCGATAGAAAGCGCTTGCCAACACGACTTAGGCGTTAGTTAGCACTAACGTTGGCGCCACGCTACGTTATAATGCCAAAAGCTGTTGCAACTTGCAATCGCGAAAGAGCAAGCTTTTCTCTTCTCTAATGTGTTAAGCTCACACGTTTCGGTCGTCCGTGCTTCAGATCGGAGCCAACGCGATTCACCTGCGCCAAAACGCTCACGCACTGAGCGTCGCCGCGACGGTCGCAAATGGAAACTCAACACGACTTTCCCGTTAAGTTTCCAGCGACACGACCGTTTCGCAAAATCGCGGTCTGATTCCAGCTCTAACACGCAGGTTGGCGCAGCACGAGGCGGACACGCCCCGAGCAAGGCCTCCGCGCAGCACGTCCACCTATTCAGGGACACGGAGAATTAACGCAACTTGTTCGAAGCTTCTATCAATGCGAAGTTCTAATTGAAGCGAAGCAAAACAGTATATACATATGCGAAATGATGGAGTCATTTGCGCAGAGCTACGGCCATGAAGCGCAAGGTTAGAGTCGTTAGCGGGGAGCGGTGGGATCCGAGGGCAATGCAAAAACCAAAAAAGTAGGCGCCGCCTACAAACATGTGTGCAACACTGTGGAAGTTGAAAACTTTCGTCGGACGCCGCCGAGAAACCGCGCATTGGGGCGCACCGTTCGAGCCTCACGCGGTACAGATCAGCGCACAGATCACGCGCTGTCAAAGAATGGCAACCAGGTTACGATGCAGGCTTTTAAACTCGTTGTTTTAAGGTTTGGGATTTTCAACAGTCGCAGGCACGTTACGGAAGACCCGAATGAAACTGGATACACTTTCGCGCGCGCAGTTTTGAGCTCCTCGGCACACTTGCGTGGCTTGGGGCGACGCTGCACAGATTTGTCGGGACCGACATGCAGAGCTGCGTCGCGAACCCGCGGCTAATAACTGACGAGCCCCTAACGAGTCGATAATTAAAACGAGGGCACGAGAGTACACAGGTATGCCCGGAGCGAACGTGAGGTCGTCGTGGCCGCCATAGATCACAGGCGGTCGCGCACTTTGCGCGGGGTCCGCGGCCACTGGCTGGCGACGTCAGGCCACGGAGTGTGCGCGCCCCACTGCCACGCGAGAAATGTGAAACGCCGCGCCACTGGCTCGGCCGCAACTGGGGCAAGGCCCGAGAATCGCGTAATTATGCCCGCGCCGCCTTCGCACGCCCCAACCGCCGGTGCTCGTTGACGGTGTAGGCGTCAACGTTGAAGCACGCGCCGCGCTGACGACCGCGCGTCGCTGGCTGGCGCTTACAGCGCGCGAGCAGAAAATATTAAAAAATAGTGCTGAGCCTGGTCGTGACCCGCAACCTATATACCTGTGCCTTTCCTGTGAGTAATGGCGACAATCCGTGCGCGCCCTTTAGACCGAGTGGCACGAGCACGCAACGGCCTTGCTCGTGTTTTATTTTGTTTATTTAACAACTAAATGAGAAAGAGGCGTGGAGTGCGGACAAGTTCCCAGATTTCTTTTTTTTTTTAGTGGGTGCATCTTTTATTTACAGCACGCTTCGTTCTCATTATCGTTGACACTTTTTGCCTTTTGTCTTCTCCCTCAATTTTCTTTCTTTTCATTTTTGTCGTCACAGCATTGGCTATGCGGCCGCTGCTAAATGAAGTCGGCCTTAATTTTTGTCGCGTTGTTGAACCCTACGTCACGATGAAGAACGGAATAACAGGCCAGGAAATCAGGACAAGGACACTTTCCGAGGGTTTCATAAACATTGGAAGCAAGCCGAGAGTGAGCTGTGTGTAACACTTCCCCCCCCCCCCCTCTCCCCTTTCAGCCGTGACCATCTAACCACTAGCCAGTAGCCATGTTCCAAAAGCTGAAAGTCAACAAAGCTTTTAGCTGCCTTTCCCAGTCCGTGTTGAAACATTCAAAGTCGAGATGGGCGCCGGCAGGTGCAAGCACGCTGTGGTACAAAAATTGTATAAAAATGGCTCAAGTGCCCAAGAAAGACTGGCAGTCATTTGGATAAGTGAAATTTTGTCAAAGGTAGCCTTATCATCGCTGCATGTTAATTTCGCCATCGTAGTTAGTTTTAACCTAATGAAGAATCGAATATCGAGTTTCGCAATACGTACGTGCTTCTACACACACCTGTATTGACTCACTAACTATGGCGTTCTGCTGTTTAGCACGAGGTCGCAGGTTCGACTCCTGATCTCGCACTTCACTTGGGGCACGCTACAAGAACACTCGTGTACTTAAATTTAAGCACAGGTTAATGAACCTCACGCGTAGAAAATAATCCGAAACCTTCCACTGTGGTGTCTCCAGTTTTTCCTTAGCACGTTAAACTCCAATCAATCAATCAATCAATCAATCAATCAATCAATCAATCAATCAATCAATCAATCAATCAATCAATCAATCAATCAATCAATCAATCAATCAATCAATGGCATGCGTCAGTCTCGTTAATATTTAGAGACGAGGTTTCGCTTGTTCTAAGAGCAAAAATAAGTATAAGCTTGACGATTCGCAAAAGAAAGAAAAAGAAATGTACCACACTTAAGGGCTTCCGAGAGACCAAATTTGAGAGTGTGAGCCGGCGTAATGAAAACGAGATTTATGAAGTCCATGACAAGCACGAGAGATAAAGCAACAAAGAAATACAATAATTAGAAGCGCCTTATATGAAGACCGCTTAACATTATAGGAGCTGAGTCCTGGAGTTGAAATCTCTTGCTTTAAGATAATCAGCGCACCAATTTTCTTTTGCTATACCTGACAAAACAGTAGTCGAACAATGGACGTCTTAGGCTGAAGCCAACGTTTGAACAAAGAAACATTCCTTAGGGCACAACTTCTAAATCTAGTTTTCAAAAATTGCGGCAGAAATATCCCCGGGAGCATAAAGTAAAAAAAAAAAATTGAGAAGCAAAGAATCAATAAATCATGAACGTAGCTAGCAAAATTCAAAAGAATTTGAAAAATTGTGACAAAAGCTCGACATAGCCGAAAAAAAGCAGCACAAAAAAAAATGGGTAAAGAAAACGCGGGCAGCAGATTCGAATTCAAACAAAAGCTAGTCCTTGTAGGCGCAGGGCGAACTTTCGACGGATCGGCTCATTTCCGAGGCAACGAGTTTAAGAACTTTCTCGAGTTTTACCGCCAGCACCAACAAGAAGAGCCTAATTAAAGAACCTTAAGTTTTAGCGAGCATATTTATCGAACACTAATACAAAAGAAACTAACGTAATGCGGTTAGTCACCGAGAGCGTAACCTTAACCATGTGGTTGGTGCTTCGAAAGTACCATTATATTATAGAACATAAGATGTCGCTTAAGCCACCGTGTACCCTCATACATCAGCAAACTTCCTCGTTCATACCTCGTCTCCGGCCTCATCGCCACTGGACGCCCTGAATGAAACGTCATATAGTCTAAGACCATAGAGTACACACGAGCCTTATTGTTACTGTAAAACTTCAACTGAAGCTTCATCCAGCATGAAATATGGTTCGCGCAAAGAAAGTATGAGGTAGCGCAGTAATTATCGCTGGCCGTCGTCAAGTGCACTGCAGTTGGCGGCCAGCCACGAAAATTCCTCCATTCACAAGCAAGTAGAAAAGGAAAGAAAGAAAACAAAAAAAACTTCGCAACAGCTTTCTTCCTTTCTTTTTTTTCTAGCGTGTTTTAAGCGTTGAAGATAGACTGAAATGACAGAGTATGCAATTTCTCGTAATGGAGAAACCGGTGCGGTAGTGTGGCTGTAGTCGAGAGGCTTATCCGTATTCAGAAATATAGACGACACGCCAGCTATACCATCCGCTAAATCTTTTCTCATCGTTGGAAGTGAGTGCTTTCTTTTTGTTTAATTTGTCTGGCCGCGTTCCACCGCTCTTTCTGTCGCTATTCGCGGAAGCCCGTTTCATTTTTCTCATTGTGCAGTTTGCTTAAGCCGACAAGCGCTGTGAATTTTTAGGAGTAAGAGATTGCCTCTAGAGTACGTGTTATTCTTCTTCTGGAGAGATAGATAACCTGTATAAATAACCGAGCTTTCTAAAGGGGCGCTTTATACACGAGCTCCGGACATAGCCTTTATATGATTCGTGTTCCGATGTGCAATGGTATGTAGGCATGTGTGTGCGTACGTTCGTGCGAAAGAAAAAATGTTGAAACGACCTTGCTTTTGAAAACGAACTCGAAGTATTGAAGTCGAGAAGAAATCGTTTTTTCCCCCTAGTATCTTACCTCTGCAGTTACACAATGTTCACAACGCGTTCATGTTATTATACAATGTGCTGAAATCAGATTAGAGTGTATAGAAATTGCACATTCACAAAGAGTTTCTCTGGAACGGGTTCGTGGTTTATGGCTTATCACATTAGAATTGTGGCTTCACGCGCCTCAATAAATCGGCCTTTTCATGTTGAAAAAGGCGCTGAAAACGAGGAACGAGGCGATGAATGGAGAAATGTTCGTCGTTTTTTTCCTCGTTTTGTGAGAATTTTAAGCACCCTATTTTTAAACACAAAACAGTACTAACTCCTCCAGCTTGTTACCGTTAGCTGCCTCTCACGGTCGCGCATAACGTTCCAGCGTTTTCAACGCCAGACTGTTGTCCTTCGCAAAGCATGTACGAACTGGGGCTTCGAGATGCATAAAAACTACGTCGCGGAACGCGAGTGTACTAGAGCTCTGGCCACGAGTAGAATGATGTCCCCACACGAGACACATCTCTTCACTTAAAGTAACAGCGCAAAAAAGAGACGGAGAAGAAGCAACGGGACAGGCGCTGTTCTTCAGTGACGAATCAAATGAAGGGATGCACACAACAAGCCAGTAACAAGCCACTATAGAAGACATGGGATGTGGGATAGGGATACTGCAAGTCAGGAAGAAATTCGAAAGCGCAACGTGGGCAGAATACCGCGAGAAACCCAGCCAGCCTCATTGGGACGATTGGATTCGACCTCCACAGCAATCGGAAAAACGCGTTTTTTTTCTGTGGGCGAAGCTCGCCGAATTTTTCAGTGATGAAGATGGAGCAGGCCTCCATGGCAACCGCCAAGAAAGACATCAGCAACTATGGGGTTTCCGAACACGCCTCCAATGCTTGAAACAATCAGGACTTTCCCATAATTTTTGTTTTATTAAAGACGTTACAAATTGAAGAATCGCAGTATTCTGCCAGCGGAAATTAATTAGTGGTGAAGGGGTTGCAACACCTGGATCCCAAACAAAGAGACACGAGTTCGAACACCGCTCGGTGACAAAGATTTTCATTACTGTTAAGCGGCATTCTATGATGACAGACCAAGCGAAGCAAGGTACTGTGCTGCAACCACACAATGCCTATCGTCATTAAAAGCCAGATCTCAAATTTAACTATGCGTCAGTCAAGAAGAAGAAAAAAGGAAAACGAAAAACTAGTGCATTTTAAATAAATGATGCAGTCGGGGGAAAGTTTTTTCCGCAGTTTTTTCTTTACGTCGGCTCCAGAGAAAGCAGTTTTCAAACGTGCCACAATAATGAGCGTTCTGTGTGTCAGCGCATGCAGCCGCTGTAAGTAAAAATAAAAATAGAGCCATTCCTAATGTAAGCACAGGCAGTTTGACACAGAAGCGCAAGTAACTATTAACGACAAGAGGTCGTTCGAGAATGAAACAACTCCTTATTAATGGAGAGTAGATTGAGGTAACATAAGCGGCTGCAGTGCACCCCGAGAAGGGAGAGAATGTAGCGGTCGTTGGAGAGATTCGGTCACGGTGCAAGTTAGAGAAGCAAGTGAAACCTTGCTGTAACTTCGTCGCGCTTCAGTATGCTTAAGTTGCAAAACGTTGCTACGCAACGTCAATGTTACTCTGCTGGGCAAGACTTTAAAAGCGCTGCCTTCCCTGCGGTCGTTGTCATTTCGCTTTCTTCATTGTCAACGCCTACTTTTTCCTGTGCACTGGTTTCTAAGCGTTGATTACTTTTAGCCGCCATTTGTCTTTCTCGACCAATCGTACCGGGATATTGAGTTTCCTGAGGCACCCGCTTGTTTCACCATTCCCTCGTGCTTGCACATATGTTTCCCCAGGTTTCAAAGAGCATCAAGTATTCGGTTCCCCACACGCGCTGACGTAGGCGGACACGGGTTCAGAAGGCAACGGAAAAGAAAGCAAAAAGAACAAACGCTTTAGAACAGCGCCCTAGATTATGAGGTTCCGGTTTCTGGAACTTGCTGCCTATGACTACCATTGCGCAAAGGCGATTCTGCATACAAAGATGCGCAACATCAGGATCATGAACTGAACGGAAACACACACGAGCACTCACGCAGACTCACGTATAAGCAGGAAAATCTGAATTAGGCGCACATGGAAATCAACGAAACCAAAAAGAATGAAATACACATTACGAAACGATTCCTACAAGAAATGGGTCGCTGTAGGCGGCTTCCCTGTTTGTTGCGTCCATGGCACAGGGACTGTGGATGGTGCTGAATATACGCGGTTAATTTCGGGTGTCACAAGGCTGGAAGATTCCCGAGCTTCTCGAGGCACCGTCCTTCAGAATGGCACTGTGTGCCTCGCGCCCAGTGTGGCGTGAGAGAAACAAATTGGAAGCTCACTCTGGTGACCCGGGTCTATAAGTGAACGGCAGTCACAGCTGTGCGCTTCTGTACGCTTGTGGACGTGTACTGCGTTCGTTGCAAAGAGATGCTGAACTTTTTTAAGAACTAGATACGAGAGAAGATCATCTATAATGCCGTGGGTTCGATTAAAACGAAAAGAAATTGAACCCGCGTGCTCTTACCAATCTTCCTGTCTCCCTCTTTGTTTTTGAAGAATATATTTGGTACCATGTTACGCTTTTGAGGATTATGAAACGTACATTCACTAAAAAGGGAGATAGGGAAATGAAGAGGGAAAGGTAGGGAGGTTAACCAAGGACGTGCCCGGTTGGCTGGCCTTTTCACCCTCCATTCACTCACAAGCGAACAATATTACTAAGCATAGTAATACTTGGCCAAAATAGTAAAACTAAGTACAGGTTAATAAAAAAGTGCAAGCCGCCTTCAGCTAACCACTGCACACAGATGCTGCCGCATTAGTAGCGTCGCGTGGTTACAGTACATTTGTGAGAAAACACGAGAGTATGATAACACAAATAACTGCTGAAGATATTAACGAAGCAGCCGCATTGTCCGTCGGAACTTTTACATTCCTCACTGCTCCGTTGAATCTGCCAAACGCAACGTGCCATTAGAATAGCAGTTTATTTAATTTCCAGGGAAATAAAGGACTGCTCATAGCGATAGGTTTAGCTGGGTAGCTCCAAGTTCTCTGACGTCTGATACGCCACTCGAGAGTCGTAATGTGATAAAGCTAATAAGGATTGATTAGGGTAAGTTGGAACTTGTTGGAAGAAGGAAAACGGTAACAATGTCGAATAATATTGAGCCTTCGTTGAACCTCATTGGGATTTTCGAAACGTTCGATCTGTCGTGCTCGGCCGCAAAATATAACAACTTCGAGGAAGTAGATTTCGTTCATTTTCGTGTGGCAGCTAATGACACCGGAAAGAGTCTATATCCCGTGCCTCTGCACCGGCTTCATCAGTGAACAAAACGAGGTTAGTGATTTTGAGTACCGTGGGGACGAAAAGAAAATAGGAACAAAAAAGAAATGTAGAGAACGGGAATTCGGGGATTAAAGGAAAATAAAATTGAGGGACAGGAGGAGGGTGGGAACACGGCTGGTTGTACCACGACCGTCGCTCTGAAGAACTCTCCCCCCATTTTCGTTTCCATTTCTTGCCTTGCTGAGCAGATTCATTTCTTTCTCGCGTCTTTTTTTTTTCCCTGGTGGCTTTGTGAACGCAATCAATTTGCGCCCGGCTTCCACGCTTTGTTATACGAGTGGCGGTCGGGAGTTGTTCGAAGCTAGGCTGTCGTTTTCGCAAGGCATATACATAAGCGGGAACAACCAGTGTAAAGAAAAAAAGTGTATGTCTGTATAAAGAAACACGGAAAGAACGAAAGAACGAAAGCAACCTAGAAGAAGGTGATATCGAGAGCTGAATTCACCCAGCGGCGGCGCGGTCTCCATTTCCCCGGAGACGGGGTCAGCGCGCTGCTGCCACGGCGAGCAAAAGGCGGCACACGGTCCGTATAATGAGTGAAGCCTCGGGAGAAGCGTTGTTGGATCCGCGTACAGTGCGCGGTGGGAGAGCGAGCGCGTCGCGATACAGGAACGACACCCCCATTAGCAGCGGCGAGGGTTTCGAAAAGGAGGGAATGTGACGAAGAGAAAAAAAGAAGAAGAAAACTAAGCGAATATCGCGAGTTGACGAAATAAGCACTGCGAGAACCGCAGTGCGACCAGACTAAGAGAAGCGTTGGACGCTATACCGGGTGGAGCAAGAAGCATTGTAGCTCGCTTCTACGCAGCAACGGAGAAACTGGGCTGATCTCAGACGACGCTGTCGTCTTCGTCTGAGACGATGGACGGTCGCCCTTCGGTGATGGAAAAAGAAAAAAAAAATACTGAGGTAGAGAGGGGGGAGTGGTCGCCGAAATGGCTGATCGGTCCTTCTTTAGTTCTGCTTGGTTCTCGGAAATGGAGAAGATTCATTAGCGATTCCCCAATTAAAGATCCCCCCCCTCCCTACCGCGAGAGGAAGAGAAGGGGCGCAGAAAGATAATGGCGATAATGACAAGAGCAAGACAGCTCCGGCAAAGTGAACGAAGCGAATGGAAGATCGACAATAAAAAAGCAAAAGAAAAACAAAACAATAGAGAAACACGCTGGAATGACAGAAGAAAAAAGAAACAAGAAAAGCATGCGACGATGAAGACGCGGATGAACAAAAATCGACCGCCACGCCACCACGCCGAGCCGTAGAGCGCGAGAATGAGAAGGTGGATCGGTAGTAGCACCAAAGAAAAATGAAGAAATTAAAGGACACACACACACAAAAAAACAGCAGAAGTAAAGCAATACTTTCAACGTAGAAAGGCGAAACGAGAAGTTAAGGAAGATAGCAGGGCGGGTATAGAGAAAAGCGTGAGACCCCGAACCGTGGTGAAGAAAAAGACCGAGACAGCCTTCTCCTCCTCCGCCCTTTCTACCGCTGCAGCATCGATCCGCGGACGTCGATGGTATGGTCGTTGTTTAGCGCTGGCCACGTGATCGGATCCGAAGGATGGTGCTGTGTGCCGGTCGGCTCCGCTGAGCCACCGTAGCATGCACTCATGCACACTTGGTGTGGAGCGAGGGTGAGGCTGGCGAAGGAGGAGGGAACAACTGAGAGGCATGCTCGGGTGCGCGCACACGGGGACGCATTCGATTAGAAAGTAGCGAAGAGATTCGCTCATTGCGCAAGCGACGGCGGCGGCGGCGGCGGGATACTAATGCAGGCGCGAGATCAGCCAGCGGAAATAATAAGCCGCGTACCCGTCGCCCCCCCCCCCCCCCCCCGCACCACTTTCTTTTTTCTTGCTTTTGACATATCACTTATCGAAAATGGTCACATATCGTTCCTGTCTGTCGAGCAACCCCTGGTGGCCGCAATGTCGCGTGAATGTCGTTTTAGCCTTGTAATAGAAAGTATAAAGTTCTTCCCACTTCCACCATCCATACTTCTCCTCACACACGTGCGAGCGCGATGCTAACGGGATTTGGAATGACGGAGATCGCTGTACTCACTGGCTCTTTTTTTCGACCGTCCCCGCGCTATAGAGAGGCAAGGGGTGCCGGTGAGAGCTGTGCACTGTCGGAAATGTGTACACATTATTGGATTTAAGTAATCGCACTTCTAGATATGAAAGTGTTAGGACGTCTGTTGAGGCCAGGATGATTCCGCAGCGTACACGTTTGAGGAGCCTTTGGCGGAAATGTTTAAACATAAACTTGTACTGCGGTGTAAATGAAGAAACACGGGCTTTCTACGCGAGGAATTTGACGCGGTTCTACAAGTGGCGCACTATAGCCACGGTATTGCCATTTGTTGGGCGTGTTGGTAAACTGAAAGCATATTTAGCGCCAGCAAACAAGGATGGAAGGGAGACGTCACCACAATGCGCTATTGGTGTCGTCTCCCTTCCGTCCTTGTTTGCTGGCGCTCAATATGCTTTTAGTCTACGGTGTTCATTATTTGGCCCCGGTATAGATGGTAAATGGGATCTGCAGGCCAAATATCTTCAGTGTGTCATGACAGAAAAAGAATGAAAGAAAGAAGCAAGCGCACAGACAATTCGCTCAATTTCTCGCTACTAGATCCGCCTCTCCAACGTTGCAATGGTCGTAAGTTTTCATATCTTGGGTCTTGCGGTAACCTGACCTAAAACGCAACCAACATGCCCACGACGTAAGCTTCGATAAATGAACAAAGTACGGAAACCGGGTCCTATAACTGAAACTAAGCGGCCGCGTCAAATAAATAAATTAATAAAAGTAAAGCCAGAGCAAGAAGCAAACTTTGAGGCGTAAATCGCGTCGGCATACATCTTACTGGCGTTTCATGCGACCGGAGTGGCTTATATGGGACCGGCGAATTCATCCCGACTGCTCGCATGTCCGCCGCTCCGGCTTCACTCTAAATCATAGCGGAGGCGGTCGCGTTATACGCCCTTCCCACTGTCAACAAGCCCCGCCATAAATTCGTCCTCCACTCTCCTGCCTCCGTCCCTCCTCTCTCCTCATTTCCCTTTTTCTTGATTCCTGGAACGCTCGACACGACAGTCAGAGTGGCCCGGCTGGTACTCGCAGCGGGACCGGACGTATTTCAGGCGAACGCCCGCAGGAGGCTCATGTTGAAACTCCATTATTTACCGCGCAGTATTTTAGGGCCCTGTGAGCATCCTCTGCTTCCTCCACTTTATGACGCCACTTATTCTTCCGCCCGTCTCCGACAGGGCGCGCTGCCTTTCTGCGAAATAGATAAAAAGAAATGAAATGAAACGAAAACAGAATTAAGGCACAGCGAAGAGAAAAGAAAGAAACATCGAACATTCCTTTATTCGCCGCATCCCAAACAGTGTGCGCGCCTCGAGATCTTGGCCGCGAACAACGCATCTCGTATCTTTCCTAGCACCTTTAGTCTTTTTATTAACGGTTATCGTTTTCTTCTTGCCTGTTTCAGCGGTCGATACAGCCGCACATTCCGAGTGGATGTGAAGGGCATATAAGTGCCGTTTTCTGGCATCAAGGAGATGCACGAGAGGGCTCGTGGGAGGGTTGGAAAATAGGGGGGGGGGGGGGTGGGAGGGGAGAAAGGGTGTTAAGAGGGACCATATAGAGACAGAGGGAGAATACGGCGGCGGAGAAAACCGAGAGAGCCCACTTTCCCAGACAAAAATTCCGCCTGGAGCAAAATGGCGACGACGACGACGACGAAAACGACAGCGGCGGACGAGGACGGCCCCAAATGCCTTGGTCATCACGAGACACTATAATCCCGCGGCATTTGCCGATCCAATAAATCTTGTTTCAAGAAGAAAGCGACGCCCAAATGGCTGAAAAAGCAGGAGCGCGGAAAACGCGCCGCAGAAAGCACGACGAAAGATGCAGAAGGTTCCGAGTTATAGAGGAGGAGGAGAAGGAGGGGGTCGGCAGGGGAGGGGGCCAGGGAAAACGGAGGAGGGTATTGAGGGCCCACCGCGTGGACTCGTCGCGCGGCGCGCCAGGTAATCCCGTTGAATCCGCGCCTGGCTGCTTTCTGTCCCCTGTAATTCTTATCTGCGGAGCACGCCCCGGGGAAGATTCTTTGTCGGAAGTAAAGAAGGTTCCACTGAGGGTGAGAGTAACCGAGTGATGGCAGACGAGGCGAGGGGAGAGGTCAAGGAGGCTGCGTGAATAAAACATGAGCGAAAGCTGCTTCCGAGAAGAAGCTGAGTGCAACTTTTCGGGTCTTACCTTTTTTTTTTTTGCAACCGCGGTGTACGTTCGGGAACCGAAAGGCCAGACCTCAGGGCCTATATGCACGCGCTCCTCATCCACTTCCCTCCCCTCATCCACCCCCTCTCCCAACATCGGCTTCGCTTCTCACCTTATCCTCATCCCAATCCCCTTCACCGCAGCGCTTAGGCCCAAACCTTCCCTTCTAGAGTATCTTTTTTTTTTGTCGTTTCTGGTCCCACCGAACAATAGCCCCGCATAATCCGCTTATGTGTCCACCAGAGTTATTTCAGAGGAAGACCCGCGTGGAGTTTAGATTAGCGAGGGAACTGGTCCTCCTCATCCTTTTCTCCCCATTTTGCCCGATGTCTGTTTCCTCAAACGCGAGAGCTCTGCAGAGTTTGTGCGTTCGCCCTTATCCCTTCGAAAGATGTGAAGCATTGTGTCACGTGAAGTGCTCGCTCGCGATAATTTCTTTCACTGCCTCGCGTTTATGTGACAAAGCTCTTTTGTTACACAAAGCGAATTTTTACTGAACCGCATGAAATGAACGCTCTCAGCTGGGATTTGAATCTCGTTTCGTTGCTTTGTTTCATTGTTTTCTTTATTTTACGAAGTTCTAGTTATCGATTTAGCACTTATCCAGTAGCACGTCTCTCGGAGCACCCGGCATCTGTTGCTGCACCAAGGCTGAAATTCAGTAACATTAAAAAGACGAAAGAGTTACCGATAAAAAGTGCACGAACAGTTGCTTACAGAAGACAGAGATTAGAGAGGACAGGGATTTCTTCATCAACATATTTTTTGGGGGTTCTGACTGAAAGAACCGGTGTGCGTTTCCCGTGGCTGTGAAGGATAATATTCACGAAGCATGCGGCCGAGCGCCTTTAATTTCAAGATACAGCGGAATGAAAGCGGGTAAGGGGCAACACCTCAATTTGGACAGGTTTCAATATTTTGCAAATTTCTTGGTATATCTTATAACTGGATAGTATAACGGGAAGTAGTTGACGGTAAATTACTGCTTTCACTTTATAAGATGTGCTAACTTTAACCAATTAAAAAGGGGATGTTGAGGCCTCTCACAGGCACGCAAGGAAATTACCATAAATAAGAAAAATGAAGAGAGAACTCTTAACGAAGAGTAACGCGGTAGCGCCATAAAGATCATGCTTAAAAAAATTTACATTAGTTCATCGACCTTCACGTTTATCAAATATTGTCCGACATAGCTGCCGCGCTAGAATTAAGTACAGCCAGTATGCTAGAATAAAAGAAAAATTGAGAGGGACTACAACGTACAAAGAGTTTGGTTCGATAAGGCCAAGTTCTTATATGCTCCCTAAAACACTATAACTGCGGATACCACGAACTGACTGATTGAAGGATTTAATGATTGACTAAGTGGACTTAACATGTTAACTCAATTTGGCAGCTAAGAGGGGCGAAAGAGGGCAGCGCGCCGGATTAAGTTTGACGACCACTTGGGAGCCCTTGACGTGCGCCCAGATCTTCGTTCCCTGGCATTCGCGCCTTCCGTTCCCATTGGGATGCGGTAGTCTCGGATGGGTGTCGAACCAGCGACGTCGTGCTCAGCGGCAAATTGCCGCAGTCACTGAGTTACGGAATCGGGTATGGTCCAGGTTGTTTTTACTTCGATAGCAAATAAATGTACACTCCGGGCATTCCTGCCATCGGCGTCGGCGTCGCCGTGATGTTCCCTATAAAGTCCACGGGCGATAATATCGTCGCCGCGCGCCGTATGCTGCATGTGCGAGTGAAAGCATGCGAGGGTGAGCCGGAGATCACGGCTCAATGGCTCAATCTCGCTCACGTGACTGCGGAAAGCGGGGAGTAAGCGCGCCGCCTTACGTCGCGCGCGGGAAGGTAGGAAGGAGGGGGCAGGATTGGGGCGGGGGGAGGGGGAAGCGTCTTATTTCGAGTGGCCCGAGCGACCGCGCCGCTGTATCTTGAAAGCCATCTGCGACAGGCACCGAGTCCGCGCTGCGCTGTCTTTTCGCGTCGTAACTCGAGCAGCTGCACGAAGGTCAATTCGCTCACTGATGCTGCCGCGTGCCCTCACTGCAGCGTTTTGACAGCGAGTTTCCAGCGAGTGAGATGTGTTCATATTGGCTTGTGCACGCGTGACACTATGTTTGTTAATTTATTTAGTATGCCTATGCTTACAAGTTTATACGGCCGATAAAACTACCATCTTTACTTCGTATAGCTGTCCACTAATTTGCTCTCGCAACCGATGTTTCACTTTTTGGGCGAAACTGCGACATTTTTCACGCTACCACGCCCGTGGGAACTGTTGTACACCAAAATTTGGTGGCCAGAGTCGTGTAACTCTTCTGTGACTAATGATTAGTTGTTTGATTTCAAATACGCGCATCTACTTTTCATAGAGACGCAGTGCGTTCAAGTACTGCCATTACAGTGAAACCTATATCTAGCCTATATAGTTTACTTAAACTGCACGATTTCCCTTAAGTGTGAAGTATAATTTTATCCGTAAACTTACTGTTCCTCTTCCCCTTTCCATATCTTCCCGCCAAAGAAAGAAAGAAAGAAAGAAAGAAAGAAAAGAAAAACCGCCTGTCACATTAAAAAACAAAATGGACTGACAAACATTCTACGCACTGGCGTAGCACAATACACCGACTCCTCTAAGGATGCCCTAATCCCCGCTTTAACAGGCCCACCTAGGTCTCCTTCCCTTTGAGAAAGTAACGCCTACATCATAATGTATAACATTTTGCAGTAATACACGCGATGTAATTTCTTCCCCGATCGCATCCATGAAGGCAGCGCTCGGCGTCGATTGCACCACGGTCGCTGCAGCTTCCAGGGCAGGAATTCAACTCCATTTCCTTTTTTTCATGGTGAGTTAGGCAAAGTGTCGTCAATATCGGACGCACGGGTAAACGTGAATCATATACCCGGGGTGAAGGAAAAAGAAAAAGAAGCTTGCCGCTTTTCGAAGGCCATCGCGCCACGTCGGTGTTTGCTGAGCAGCGAGATTCCAAAAACCACCGGGTCGAAGAGCGTGATTGACGTGCCCAAAGAGGAGGCGGTGACAATGACGACGCGCGCAAGACGAGACGCAATGCGTTCTCTTTTTTCCCCCCCTCCCCCCTTCCTTCCGACTGCAGCTCGGAAGCTGAACTTTCAGGATGCGGCATGAGGGGGAACAGCACCACCACTGCGAACAACAACTACAAGGGGGAAGTAAATAGACAAAAGCAGAGCCTTTATACGAACGTTATAGGGAAAAACGGAAGCTTCACGCACGACACCTATATAGCGCCGATCCCTCGCTCCGCCCCCTCTTCACCCATCTATTCCCGGCTTCCATACACACATGATCAGAGCAAGGTACACACGTTATACCGGCACCCGACACCCGGGGCCCCCGATATCGATTCCCGGTTCGAAGAAGAGGAAGTGCGAAGGGACGCGCGTGCCAGCCGAAAATTCCGATCGACAATGGACGCTGGCACGCCGAGAGCGGGCGTCGGCGTCCAATAAAATACGGCGCTGCGCTGCCAACGTTTTTTCGGGTTGCGCCCGCCATCGTTGCGCCGCACCAACGAGTTGCGCCAACGCTATCTCTATCCGTCATTCTTATCGGGGCCTCCATTAGTGTTCTCCTGCTCGGCGACGGCTCGTGCTTGCTCGCTCCGGGGCGCCTGGTGCCGCCCCCTTTCGGCGTCGCCCCCCCCCCCTCCCCACTCTCCCCACAACCCCTCCTCGGCCGATGCATCGCACAACCGGCAGCTCTGTCTTCCTGTTGTTCTCGGCGGCTCCTGATGATGTTGATGCTACCATTGCTTCCCTGCTACTGCCGCTACTGTTGCTGCTGTTATGGCGACTGCCACTACTACTGTATACAGCTCGGGTTCCGTTTCACACGGAGTGGACGCGACGGCGAACGATCGACTGCCGCCGCGTCGTCGTGGTACGGCTACATCGTTGGTGTGTGTTTGCGTGCTCGGCATCTATCGCCTCCATCTGCACCTTCTTTCCTTTATTACTTTTTTTTTCTTTCGTCTTATTTCCTCATACGCGCCCTAGTTGTAGCAGATATACAACGCGCACTCCCGCAGAAAAGCTGCAATCTTCGTTTATTTAAGTTTTATTCTCACTTTGAAGCTTTCCCCGTTTTTTTTTTGCGTCTTGCTATTTTTGTATATTGCTTTGTTTTTCCTCCCCCCCCCCCCCCCAATGCCTGCGTCTTCCGTCATCGGTTATCATATTTTGCCGACGCGCAGATGGCGATGTTGATTAATGCAGACGCTGGTGCTGCCGCGACGGAGAAGGAAGCGAATGAGAGAGAGAGAAAAGGAGAGAATAGAGCGCCGTGATTCCTACGAGCGTCTTCCTCTCACTATCAAACAGGGAGGCCATAGGAACCGAGTCTGAAATGAGGGAAAAATTCCAGGCACGTCCGGGCTATCACCATGCGCAGAACATAAAAAAATAGAAAAGCGCATCATTTTGTTCTATAGGCAATGAAAGAGAGCGAGTGAAGAAAAAGCGACAGGATTTCGCTTAAACAAGCGAAGGCAGCTGAAACCGAGGGCCGCTTCTGGATGATGGAGAGTCTGCATGACATATCTGTGTCACCGGTTTCTGTCACGACGCTAATCTTGACGAATAGGAAAAGGCCAGATTTCCCGGTAATACAGAATAAGAAAATTAACTTCCTAGAGAAAAGACGGAAACCGCGAACTTGCTGAAGAGGGAGAGACGAAAAAAAAAGAAGAAACGTAAAACAAAGTAACAAAAATGAGACGAAAATATTAGGAAGACCTAAGGTCCTGACAAAGTGAAGCACGTGGAATAATTGGGAACTGATTGCTGTAGGCATTGCGCGTTCTGCTGCCCTTCCATTGCCGTGGGCGCAACCAAAATCGGATGAGTACCCTCGTCTCGGGGAAACAATCTGGAGGCCAGCTTTTTCTGTGAGCTCCGAAATCACTTGTTAGAGAACAGCGTTGCCTGAACCGTGCTTTGCGCTGAGGAACGACAAATTTGACTTGAGGAATACAATATTCCTCGGTGCACTAAAGGCATATATATATATATATATATATATATATATATATATATATATATATATATATATATATATATATATACTCGTTTCTTTTCTCTGATGTGTTGAGACGAATAAATCATTTTTGCCTTTACGTCACAGGCATTAACCAAAAATAAAATAAAATAAATAAATTAACAGAGTTATAGAGAATTCGCCATACATGCAAAGCTCCCGCCATTGCGTTTAATATACCAATGCAAAACTTTGATGTTGCGCTACTGTTCAATACCCTTGATTTTACTGTCTCGAAAAGACTTATCCTTTTCCTATCTTTCTTTTTCCCTAGACAGCCTAGATGCGTCATTTCTTTTTTTTTTCATATTTAGCCCGTTTATGTGAAAAGACGCAGTCGGTGGCGTCTCTTGGAAGTGCCAATAGCTTCGTATATTTACGCGTTAGAAAAAAATAAAGGAACAAGTAGAGGAAAGGAGCACATGAATCTTGACGACTTCAAGGGAGTTTTTTCTTTTTCCTTTACAACAGCAGGTACTTATTCTTACGGTCCATTGCTGTTTTCACGCTCAATCTCGATTCAAGAGTCCCTCCCCCCCCCCCCCCCCCGAAAAAAAAAAGAAATCTTTCTCGAAAAGCCACCGCGTGTCCCACGCGCAATCAGCAAACACGTCTCCGCCAATCACATTTCCTCGCCACTTCTCGAATGATTATGTTCGCATTCGCAATAAGAAAACGTGCCACGGAAAATCAGAAACAGCCGAAAAGAAAAAAAAACGAAAAAAGAAAGCCGTAAGGAAAAGGTGGGTACAATAATACTGCACAAGTACAACTCCGACTTTCCTTTGACTGCTCTTGCTTGAGTTCTTCCATTCACCCTTGAAACAGTTGTTTCCCCCAGTTCGTCGACAATAGCAGAAACGGAGGTTGTGAATCAAGAAATAAAGAAAGAACGCATAAGAAGAAGACTCGGCCGCCTGCAATTTCGTGGTTATCGAGATACTCATTCTCTTTCTCTCTGTATTTTAGAATTTTCTTTTTACGAGATTTGGTGAGTTTACAAATGTTGAAAGGAAAATTGCTCCTGGTTTGGGGGCTTCGAAGACTTACGCGGCTTACGAATCACATACGACGTAATTTCCTTCAGAAGACTTGGTTTATTCGGATTTCTTCATGTTTATTTTCCGTCACGGCCACTCTGTCTTCCTCTCTTTATCTCTGTCTCTCTCTCTTCTTTTCACCCTCCGGTCGACTTTAACGCAAGATAAGACGCAGCTCAGGCACGACTGCATTCACGTTGTTTTATTACGATTACTAAAAATATGTTATTTAATGGAGATATGAGCGACGTAGAATATGCTTCGGCACGTCACTAATTAGATTATGCAATTGAATTTACTCGACCAGTAATTATGGCTGAAAAATTACTTGTTACATTTGTACCTGATCATCTAAAGTGGATAGAAATAACTCTGCAGGATCTCACTTTGCTTGATTCTCGTGCAGAAAGTTTGTTTTCGTGAAAGCTTTAAAGAGAGCGACGATGTTTAAAGTATGGAGCAGACACGTACATTTAAAACGGTATTCTCAACTTCTCACTTGAAACGATAACTCTTCCATAAGTTTCGACAACATTTGCATGCGCCGGAAAATTTAGGTTTGCCAGGTTTGGGGAAATATTTCTGCTCCTTTCGATAGAGACATTACTAAACGTCTACGTTTACATTGCGAATAGTAACATGCTCCATAAAGAATGTCCAGTTATAGATATCATAAGCGGGTTCCGGTTCGTTATTTTCCCAAATTTGCCTTGAAGACTTTTCGAAAGCTTCGTTTGGTTTCGTTTACTTTATTCAGCTCTCTCTTTATCTCTCTATGTTATATTCAAAGGGAAAGATAAGGGGGTGATTGGGATTATTTGCGATTTTCGTACCCTTAAAAATGGTAATTCGATTCAGACTTTCAGGGTTCTGCGTCTTGTTATGGGGTAGAATGCCCAAGTGGCATGGCATGGCAAACTCATTTAAATACGTCGATACTTGTGGAAACGAGAACAGCGGCCCTTCGAAGTATTGCCATCACTGCATAGCCCAAGGTGGCGTTGTAATCAATGGTGACGAGCACATTTCTTAAATGTGTTCATTTAACTGTTTTGCGCGGATCTAACTATCTCGCAAAAGATGCAAAGTCATTCTGGGTGCGCAGTATACACTTGATTTCAAAGTTAAACAGCTCTTGGAGGCAAGCCGTGTCGCATACATAGCCTCACGTTCAGGTCGATATTCGCTGGTCAGCCCTTATTTTCTTTTTCTAGATACTCTCGTTAAATGGTTTGAGAAGCACATGCGAATATAATTTTGAGTGCTTCATTTTTTACTCAGAAATACCTTTAGTAGAGTACGTTACTACAAGCGCGCAGTATTTTGTTCTTTTTTTTTTCAGCCACAGCTCTAGAAGCAATGCAAGTTAATTACGTTCGAAAGGTAACTTCATCAGATGTGTTTTGCCTATAGCTGCTTAACGTCAAAAGGGCCGGATATAATGGAATGAGAGGAAGCCCTCCATGCCGTATCATCGGTAGGGAGAAATAAACGTATTTAGAGACGGTAAATAAGTTAGAAGTTAATATGCACAGGTGTAAAGGATGAAGTTTTCGAAGTAAAAATTATGACAGACAATATTTTTTTAGACATTTAGGGCAAATAAGACAGACCTTCAAAACATAGATTCGGTCAGGTTTCTTTGTTCTTTTTTTTTTCTTTCGCAGCCACATAGGGTAGCTATCAGTACCGACTATCCGCTCGTGAAAGAAATATAGGCTATCATCGGTTTTTGTAAGCTGTGGGACACTGCTTCCGTAAATCTAAAGCTGTCGATTTCTTCCTCGACGAATAGTGCTTTGACACACCGGTGGAAAAGTAAGTATAACGCTTCAAAAATGATTCGCAGGAATGTTTCATTCCAATCAGCCTTATAGGACTATTTGACTCCCTCCTTTCAAAGCGAACGCGAATTGAAAAACCGAGAGAGAGAGAGAGAGAGAAAAAAAGGAAAGAAAAACGAAATTTTTGCCATAAACAGCGTCTCATTGGCCTTCCCGTCGCATCCGGCCCTCTCCTGTTTGCACATGCAAATTAACGTCATTATGTTGCAACGGGATCGGTCGCGTAGCCGCCTAACGAGGGTGGCCACGTGGACTCAATATACCGACTCGTCGACCGCTCGCGGGGCGTCGACGAGCCAGCCGTTTCGAACACTTTCTTCGCCTCTTCGGAAAAAAAAAAAAAAAAAAGTTGGCGGGAAGTGAAAGGAGACCAACTCGATGCAGAGTAACGGCCCCAGTAAAGAAGGAAATGGAAAAGGGAGAGAGAAAGAGCGGGAGAGGGCGAAGATGAAGTCAATTCTGCGGCCACTTCTCTTTCTCTCGTTCTCTCCTGCCTAAAAGCGGGCGCGTGCTCGTCAAGACCGGCCGCGCTGAAGTTCGAGAGACTCTTTCGCTCGGCATGCGCGTGCGAGCGCGCTTAAGTCTAAATTGGATTCCTGGCCGACCATCATCGGCACGACGAGGAGTTGGCGCTCGCAGGGCACGGCTTGCAGGGGAGCGCAGGAGGAGGGGGACGGGATAGTTGGGGGTGCTCGGGCTGGCCCACCCTTTCCGACTCGTGCCTGCTTGTTTCGCTTTGCCCGTCGTCTTCGAAAGCGAGAAGCAAAGCAAGCCCTCCCCGCAATTTTCCCTCCACCATTGATCAGAGCCCGGACGGCCCGCTCTGTTGCTACCACGCGTAGTCCCTCGAGCCAACAGCTCTAGCGGCCGGACTGACCGGTATTGGAAGAAAGAGGGGGCGGGGGAGCGTGAGGGGTATGCGACGACGCGGGCTAGTGGTGCGCGAAGGCAGCCGGTGGTCCTATTTTCCAGTAGCCGCGGCTCTCTCACACTTGGAGCGCTCTATTGCTCCAATTATAAACTCTTTCCAGTTCCTACATCTGTTCCTTCTTTTTTTTTCCCTCTAATTCTCTAGAGGCGCTCGCACGCCTCCAGTCCTATAGCAAACTCCCGAAAGCGCCACTGCCACTACCCCCACACAACACACACACACACACTCGTAAGAAAGCTCTCTCTACTCCTGGCACCTTTTTCGCCCGTTGGCGACGGGATCAATAGAAAGTCCAGGTTCTCTATACGGCGGGGCAGAACGAGGTACTACACTGCGTTCTGTCTCAGCTCCTTCACCTTCAGTCTTTCCAGCTTTGTTTTCTTCTTTCGTAGTTCTTCATTATTTTCTATTTAAACACCAACACAACCTTTTTCTCTCACACACACTTTTATGTGCAAGTGTGCATTTCAGTCTTTCGTTCCTTTCCCCTCGAGAAAAAGGAATGGAGTACGCCGCACAACGAACAGCGAAGATAGAAAACGCTCGCACACGCGGGCGAGCTCTCAAGAGAGAGAGAGAGAAAGAGAGAGGGGTCCAGGACACGATGGAACGCATACGAGGAGGAGAAGGAAAGTGGAACGGGAAGGCGATCGGCGTTTTCTCTTCACGTCGTGTCCCAGCGCTGTTTTGAAGGGTGCTCGTTTTTGTTCGCCTACTTCTCGAGAAAGGAGACGGCAGCAGCGGCGGTGCTGCGCGGACGAGATCCTTTGCAGGAGACGCCGAATACACGTCGTTTTCGCTCGACGCCGGCGGCGCCGAGCACTTTCTCTCGGCGTTGAAAGAAAAGCGGAACCTCGCAACCCTCCTTTTTGTAGAACCGCAGTCTTCGCGAGTATACGTGAAAGCCAGCTATTCGTCGTCGCCACCGCCGTCGTTATATTACTTTTCTGATGTCTCTCTCTCTATTTCTTCACTTCTTCTCTTCGCTCCTGGATTATGCTTGAGATAAGAGTAATTTATCTTGCGGGCGGTAAAAGCGTGGCCGTTACCGAGGGTTGCTCCATCGTGACCGAAAGGTAACGGCATGGCATTGCGCTCGGTTCGACGATAGGAAAAGACGAGAGAGCGGAGGAGAAGGGTATCTGTCGCGCTGAAGGCAATGACAAACGAAGAGCGGTTGGGTACGAATGCGTCTGATCTGTAATACTAGTCCGTCTTTTACGCTTATTGGGACGATTTGGCACGACGCGAGAATCTTTGAAGGCAACCCAAACAAGGAGAACAGTGGCCTTGACAGTATGTGGTTTCTGACTCACGTTGTCGAGGCCTGGCGCCCCGTCCAATTGACTAAACACAAAAGGAAACCCGAATGCTGCGAGGACAGGACAGTTGCAGGTGCACTCCTGCAAGACGTGGGGATGCAATTTCTGTCGCACCAGTTCGCATGTCGATGAGTTCAAGGCCCCTTCGCATATATTGTCGTTTGGTGGCATTGCGCTCGGCAACGATGACGGTTTAGATTATCGTTGCAAAAAAAATTAGTGGGGAGATCGATAGCACCAGATCTGGAACAGCAATAAAAAGAGAGTCAAAGGATAGGTGAAAGACAGGGAGTTTAAAAGCAATAGGTAGAATATAGATATAGAGGCAATAGGCAATACGATATGTAGATATGTAGATATAGGCAATACGAGGTAGATACAGAGCTTTTAAGGAAGAGAGAAAAGATTAGGGGATATAGGCTTAATGCTAGGCTGGTAAGCATGAATATATTACCTGATTCGCTCAAGCAGTCTAGCGGATTATTTCTCACCGCGCAGTTTGGAAAGAGCATACCAATAACTTATTATTATTATCACCATCATGAAGGCCCGTTTTGTACGCGTAGACACTATCAAATCCTGGAAGCTTTCTCTGCTTCAAAATAAGCCCGGCATCAGCAATAGCAACTCCACTACACGGCAATAAGCGCTAGCTATGCTTGAGCGCTGTTTTCTAGGAACTTTTGAGACCGATAGTACGTAGGACGTTCCACCTAATGCCTCGATTCATTAATAATTTACCTCGCTGGCTTACCAAGTATGAGGATCTGCCACCGTAATGGTAATCTCTGTTTCCTGCGTTTCGAACCTTCTGAAGCACGTACACTTTACAAATAATAACGCATGCTCTTGTCTCAACGACTGCTTCGTGAACATTTCCTATTCAGTGCGTCACGTTCTCGAAGCTGGGAAAGCGAGCACCGCAGGAGGTGGATTTGAATGGCGCGGCAAAGTCGACATGCCTGATAGATAAGGACGCAAGAACAAAAAGAGCATAAGCGTCCTCGAAAGAGAGAGAGAGAGAACGGAAACAAACTCAACAGTGTACAGCGCTTCTGGTTTCTTAGCTTTTGCTAACGTTGGTCCCGGCGCACGATCAACAATGGAACAGGAGATACCTAGTCTAAAATCCGCATCCTCACTCGAGGCACGCCGTCAGGATGGCAGGCACGTGCACTCGTTGAATTGCGTGCTTTCGCGAGACGTGAAAACACCCGGACGCTCGCGTATGGTGCTTCCGCTGTGCCTGCATGCTTTGATGCCGTACAGAGGAGCCGAATCAAGAGAGGAAGAGATAAAAGCAGCAGTTGCATGCCAACGTAGCGTGCAGGGAAAAAAATGAAAAGGAAAGCAAGAAAAGAAAGAAAAGACCACTTCTTATTTTGTTGGTTGGTGGCCGCGGAATATAAATGTCTTCGCGAGACGCCAGGAGTAAGCTTACAAAGCAGGCAAATGGATAAGAACGAAGGAATAGCGCTGTCATGGTGCTATGCTGAAAAAAGAAATGATAATCGAAGAAGAGTGCGTTCAAACAGTGAACGAAAAAAGTAAGATTAGGAAGCTTTGTGCAATTTCCTTATTTTTCGTTGTTGTTCTTGGCAGAGGCGAAGCGGTAAGGTGTACAAAGACGAGAGGTGGGGGCGGGGGGTCGATATAAACGCGCGTGTCGGAATTTTCGATGCTCGCGTCGCTCGCCTGCAGTGGGCCTTTCAAGATGGGAAACGCCGCCACGTTTGTTGCAACCGCTAGCGATATCTTAGAGTGACGCAACATGCGTGTCATTTCCCACATGCCAAAAGTTTCGATGCGTCCGCAAGAAATACATGGGAGACGCCAACGTGGCTACCGGGAACATAATTCACCGGCCGAGAAATGTTGTATTTAAAAGAAAAATGAAAGAAATAGAATATATATATATATATATATATATATGTATGGAAGAAAGTAAGTTCTTTCGCGCATTTATTTTTTTCAATCATACCCTCTTCTTTGGATCGTACTTCGGCTCAAACGAAATTATTTTGGCATTATTGTTTTCAGCGGATACAACACCACGTGCCCGGCTGATCGGGAATTTACATTGCTCTTGGTTTTTGTTTCAGACTGGCGGAAATTGGGAAGGCCTGGCGATTTTTGTTCTGTTGTTTGTTTTAATGCTTCTTTTCCTTGAAAAGCAGCGGACCGACTGGCTGTTTTTATCCAGCGCCTATGCGATACAGGTCACAACGTCCAATTCGTTCATAGATCGCTGCAGACTGCTCCTTTAAAGAACTCTAAATCAATTTCAGTAACGACATTCTATCCAAAATCTATATCAACTTCCTTAGCACAGGAACGCTGTCTCGAATTTCGCGCTTCGTGCAAGGTTACGTTACGCTAGTGTGACGCATGTCACAAATTTTGTATATATGTATATATATTTTTTTTAGTTGGCGAGAACGTCAAGGGCAGTCGGCTCCCTCCTTTCGTTATAGTCTACGGTAAGAGGACTCGACAAGTGTAATCTTTTGATATATTTTAACATGATACTTATATTTACCGTCCTTTAAGAAAAAGAAATTGTGCGGATCTTACGCACTGCACGTTGAAACTGCCTCCCATGGTTAAACGAGTTTGCCTAACTGAACTCCGAACGAGAGGAAAGTACAAAAATGGTCTCTGCAGTTTATATTCGACTAAAGGAATGTCTTAAAGATGAAGTTTTACTTTGATTGTCTTGAAATAAGAAAAAGAAGAGAAATGAGATCAGGCGTACTGTGACTTCGTGGTAACAAATGCGCCCTGCATACGGAGAAGAGAGAGCCAAGACAGGCAACAGCTGGTGTGGCCATTACGCGGTTGAAAGAAGAACAAACGCGCCGAGCTGGACGAAGATATATCGAGGGAGACTCGAAGGGCAAACCAACAAGAAAAATGCGCAGTGAACGACAAGAAGCTAACGAAAACTGTCCGGGTTTTAAAAGATTCAGGTCCTGACACAAAAGCTTCAGCGCTTCTAGGAAACATGGTAGCGAGAACTGAACCCTTTAGACGCTCCTACGGGCTGATAATAGGCTGATAGAAACGGCCTAGCTAGCACACGACCTAAAAAAGTATATAGCTGCACGAAGCGGGAAAAGGCGAGATTTTACTTGTCAGTTTCGTTTATTTGCAAAGGAGACGACACTGTCAGCTGCGCAGTCGGCTGCAAGCTGTGGCGTAAGAAAGAGTATCCGCATTTTGCTCTGCTCCGAGCATTGGTGCTTGATAGTGCTGAAGTTAAGGTGCAGCGCTGAACACCTCCTCCAATACAAAAGGCGTTTGTGTGAAACTTGCGGAATCCCATTTCGTGCGTGGGCTGCAGTTCGTACTTGATACGAAAGTCTTGAAGAAGCGCTCACTCACGCTTTAGAGCTGGTTCCCTCTCTAAGTATCGTTCGTCCAAATGTGCGTCATAATAATTAGCATAAACGTTTAGCGTATTCGCAGCGCAGAAGAAAAAAAATACAGTGTGACAAACAAAACAATGTATTTCTTGGATTGTCATTTAATCCAGTCAGGATATGATGCTAAATTACTTAAAATTACTTGTTGCACTAATCCAATCCAATATGAACTCGAAGCATCCATTCAAAATGCAGTTTATGCATTTTTGTCTTTTTTGCTCTAAAGAAGTTCAACCAGCATCTGCTCAATGCAGTCAAGTGAAACCGACTTTCGCATTGATAACGACGAGCTTCTACATTTCTGCCTGCTTATGTTATAAAAACGATTGTGTGTTCCTCCGTTGCGATCTCTGCAAAGCATGTCTACTACGAGATCAAGAAGAATGCGGGGAATGAGCTTCCCCACTACTTTTTTCTTTCTTACACTGGTTGCCTGCGCCACACAGTGCAGCACTATGCAATCTTTCTTTCTTTCTTTCTTTCTTTCTTTCTTTCTTTCTTTCTTTCTTTCTTTCTTTCTTTCTTTCTTTCTTTCTTTCTTTCTTTCTTTCTTTCTTTCTTTCTTTCTTTCTTTTCTCTCTCCTTGTGGCACGGATTTACATGCAAGCGCTCACCACGGGTTCCCCCTTAATCTACTCCAATTTAGAGGACAGTTTGCAACTCAGACCTAATAGAAGTATCGGCTCAGTCTGTATTCGACAGGAGATACTGAAAGATAGAGCGCTCATGGAAAAAATGGTACTTCAACCACAGACCCGACTTTCATCTACACAGAACAGGACTGCACCTTTTAAATATGATTGTGCTCTAAAGGCGCCTTTGATTGAGTGATGAACGCTGTTGCGCTGTTGTAAGTCACCACTTTCCTATCTCAGTTTTTCCTATTCCCTTACCTCATTTTAGGGTTAAGATTCTCACTTTCTTCTTCTCACTTTTTTTTTTCACTCTCTCCTTCTCAGTTGCCTGCCGCTGCCCCCACCCCTGATTAGATTAGCAGATCAGGTACAACCTGGTGAAACCCCCTTTTTTTCTTTTCTTTCTTTAAATCTATCTCTCATTTTACAGGTGGCTTGTCGTTGTAAATAGTGTAGTCCCGGCTGGAATGAGTTCCTAGTTATGTGCAACAGTGTTTTCACGATGTAGCACCAGTGTATTGCATTTTTGACGCATCATCTCAATGCGACATGGTGTCGTTTAGCGCATCATGCATTGGACGACGTCGTCAAAGACAAGTTCGAGCGCTCTTCCTTTTATTTAGTTACCCTTTTTCTAGCGAATGCTTCTCGTGGAGACATGGCGAGTAATGATCCGCCATTTTCTCAATTTTATTCTCGTTAGCACTGCGAACCTTACGTTCTAGGCCGAGGGAACAAGCAAGAGTCTCAGAGTTCAAATATACGCGTTTAATATTCGAGAGTTTTAGCCCAGCGGGTTTACGGCCAGCGGAGCGGAGCGGGTTCCACCGTTGCGCCAGCGGAGCGGCTCGCGAAAAAAGAATTTTAGCCCAGCGGATCACCCGCTCGAGCGGGGTAAAGAGCGGGGCGCTCTGCTACCCCACCCAGTGGTTCGAATAGGAGTTACTGAGAAATGAAATTGAATTACGCTTGCTTTTATTATGCAAGAAATGTTGAATAAAGATATATTACATGTTCTCAGTGCATTATTTGTTAATAATGTACTGAGTACTAATGTACGGGTCAGCGCGGCAGTCGCCGTCTTCGATGCAGAACTGCCGGCGTTCATGTTCGCGGCTGCCGTCTTGCATTTCCCATAGACGCCCGCGCGCCCTTACGCACGCTCGCGCGCTGCGTATACCCTCCGCTGGGGAGTGCTTTCCAGCGGGCGTAAACGCTGCTCCGTAAAACCGCTGGCCGCCTCAGCGTGGTGCGCATGCGCAGTCGCGTCTCCGCTCGCCCGCTCCGCTCCGCTGGCCGTAAACCCGCTGGGCTAAAACTCTCTATTTCTTCATCCTTTATCCTCCGCATTTACGCATTAGCATCAAAGAAACAAACGCGTTTACAAGCATCTCATTCGTATCGTTGCCTTAAAGGGACACTAAAGGTTACCAGAAAGTCAAGTTAAAGTGGTAGAGCAATGTTCTAGAACGTCTAAGGCGTCAATATAATCGCGAACAGAGCTTTAGTAACCGAGAAATTGAGGTAAATGCATGACACGATTTGAGACCCCCCAGCGACATTCCGGTACTAAACCGATGACGAAAGGTCTCCCCGTAATTTATGTTACTAATACTCAACTACTCGTATTAAAAATATCATTTTATTCGATTTAAGACGGAAGAAAATGCTACTTGTCTACGTCTACTCGATTATAAAAAAAAATAAGATTTTGACGTTACCCTTCAGTAGTATGGGTGGTCGAAAGGTTTCGTTTTCGCTCGACTCTGCGCGCACGACTCTGCGCCACGCACGCTTCGAAGTTTCAGTACATTCGTTATCGCGTCGTGCTGTGAGGGTTCTGCTGGCTCGCGAAACCTTCATTTGGAACAAGCAGCGAGAATGCCACGTCCATGTGATGTCGTGGGAAGCCCTCGTTGCTTTCCCGCTCCGGAGAGCCGGTGTCGAGGCCGCCGTCGTAGTACGCAACGACGCCGGCAGTGCGAGCCCTCAGCAGCAGGTCGCGCTCGTCGGTGCTCAAATCGCTGAAGCTGAGCCCACCATCGCGAGCCAATCTGTCGGTGTCAGGGTCCATTGCGACGAGCGTCGAAGTTTGCGTCATAGAATGAAGTACCAGCTTATGGGCGTCTTGCGCTGGAGCTTGAGGTATAGTAGCGGCGCCTGGTGGTGGTGCGGGAAACGACATCTGGGTCGGCTGTGGCGAAGCACGTTTCTAGCCCGAGTTTTGCGTCGATTCGCTCTTTTTTATGCCCTGTTGCGAGTGCGGAAAGGCTCGTCACTTCTCACAGACCACGCCGACCACGCTGAGAGCTCGCCGCAGCCTATAGTTTAACGAAAACGGACTTTCCGTGTGCCGTGGGACGTAATGTGGGACGTAAGGTAGTTCTGAACTTAGTGTCACACATTACTTCCCCCCTCTTCTTTGGCTTCTGGATTGGATTGGCGCGGCTCGCTACGTGCTTGCGCGCGCTTTTCCGAGCGCAGATTGGTGTGCGCCTGGTTTCTGCACTAGGCTGTTATGCAATCGCTTTTTCGAGCGCAGATTGATGTGAGCCTGCTTTCTGCACTAGGCTTTTGCACGATCGCCTGCTTTTTGCACTGGGCTTTCAAAAGGCGAAGTGAGCGTCGCTTACTGCGGAAGTGCAGCGCCGCGGGCCTACCGTGTATGGAAGCGCGCAGCAATGCCGGGAAACATTCATACAAAAGCAAAGGGTCAGAAAAGTGCGCTTCATTTTCCATTACTATGTCACACTGGGTAGCGCCGTGCGATCGCTTTTAATAAACGCAGAAACGAGTCCTTGCAGCGCATGTACCTATTAATCGATGCCCACCATAGCCATATCAGGTGCGACTCGAGAAGCTGTAGAGTCACCCTGTAGCCGGCGGAGTCGAGGTAGCGCTTCACCTTCTGCCAGTAGCTTTCGATTTTCTGGGTGTGAGCGCCCGTGATTGGGTCTACAAAGCTCATGCTGTGGTTAACAGCCTCCCATTGCAAATTCAGTCTTGCTCCGTTAGCCCCCGCTAAGTTCGGGATGCAGTTGTATGGGGCCCATTCATCACTGTGGATGGTGGTTCCCGGTTCAACGTTGGCTGCAATAATGGGGCCTAGCGTCGCCGCGTCTCGTCGGTCGACCTTGAATAGTCGGAGCTCCCCGGTGGTCACGCAGATCATGCCGAATACCCATGGTCCACGATCTGCAATGCCGCCGTAATTTTGGCGGCTCGGCGGAACGTTGTCGCCCCTCATCAGGCGGCCTCGATTGTATTTTCGCTTGCCGCGAAGGAGGCATTCATCAATTTGCACAATCCTCCCGGGGCCACCGAGTGAGGGTCGCGCCAGCAGCTCGTCCCGCACGACCTCACGAGCGTAGTTCCTCCAGTCGGCGATGACATGGTCCGACAGATTAAGCAAGTCGCCGGTCATCTCCTTCATGAGCCACGTGCCTATGTTTTTGCTCACGCAGTACGCGAGCCAAATCACTTGCCGCCTGCAGTAAGCGACGCTCACTTCGCCTTTTGAAAGCCCAGTGCAAAAAGCAGGCGATCGTGCAAAAGCCTAGTGCAGAAAGCAGGCTCACATCAATCTGCGCTCGAAAAAGCGATTGCATAACAGCCTAGTGCAGAAACCAGGCGCACACCAATCTGCGCTCGGAAAAGCGCGCGCAAGCACGTAGCGAGCCGCGCCAATCCAATCCAGAAGCCAAAGAAGAGGGGGGAAGTAATGTGTGACACTGAGTTCAGAACTACCGGACGTAATTAGTTTCTCCTTCCGCTAGCCACCATACTCCCGCTTTCGCTCTGCTGTCGGCTCTGTCTTGGCTCTGTTTCTGGCCGCGCGTTTGCGTTTTGCGCAGAAAAGCCGTAGCGCCGTCTGCGGACGCCGTTCTACTCACCGATGGCGCGACGTCACTATGAGACCATGATGTCAGTTCTCCTCGATCGGAGGGCGGGCGATTTGAACTGCGCTAGTGATACGCGGACGCTTCAGAACGCATTTTCTCTTAAAATAAGTCTCTCCTTGCCACGAAACAAGCGTTTCGAGGTTTCTGTGATGGTATTTCAACAGTCCACGTTGACTTAATAGTAACCTTTAGTGTCCCTTTAAGTCGGTTGTTTGCGTAAGGCACAAGATGAGTTCGGGATGAAGCAGGCCGCCGCGGATCTCACTACTTCGGCACGTAAGATCGCTGTTTAGCGCAACGATGTGTCTTTTACTGTACGCGTATGGTGACTCAACAATTCATCCCAGCTTCCAAGAAGCAGACGATTACAATCTTTCCCATCTGCCCCAGCCCCACAGCGGCCAAAGGTAGATCGAAATAAAAGTCATCGCTTAAAAAGATTCCACATAAGCGATGAGGGAGCGCAATAAATGAATTCGCACCAAGGTTCTTCTCTCGTGCATATCTGCGAAGAGCCCTGGTAACTGGCCTGATCACGCTCGCATACCTCTTCGTCGTTTTCCACGCATTGAAAACGAAAGAAGCAATAGCTCAGACAGATAGGCAAGAAAAAGAGAGGGTGGGAGAGGGAAGGAAGGAAGGGAAGAACGGTGCCGGATAGCGGCAACGGCGTAGCGGCAGTGACAAAACGAGCCAGTAATAACGGTGTCGTGAGGGGAAACAAGAGCCGTCGGAGCGTTTCTTTCGCGGCAGGGAAAGAAGGGTCGCGCGCCGCGGTGACAAAGGGCAAGCGGGTTCACGCGGCGGCGAGTCGAAATGCCACGCCGGGGATGCAGGAGCAGAGAAGGGATAAGCGGCCGCCGCGGCGGCAGCAGCAGCCGGTGGCACCGTTGCCATGGAGACGAAGCCTCTCCATCCCCTCTCCCGCCCTGCTCCGCATTCCCTCCTTCCCTGCAGTTCCTTCTCGCATTCCATTCTTTTCCTTGCGCTCGGAGCCGCCTGCCTCGCGCGCCACCCTTTCCATGTACTCTGTGCCACTATATCCGTGCAGCGCCCTGGGAGGTATAATTCGAGGCAGCGAATCAGCGAATCAGCAAAGCGAGCCCACAGTGTGCCCACAAGCGAGCCCACAAGCGAGCCCGCGAACGAACAGCCCGCGCTGTTCGTTCGCGGCAGTTTCCGTCTGAGTAAACTTGAGAACAGGCAGTGAACGACGTCAGAAGACGGTGCATTGTTATGTTCGCGACCTTCGGTTTCAGAGTTTTGATGAAAGCATGATAATCAGAGGCAGATATGGATAAATATGCGAGGCTGACTGTCAAAATGGCTGTATGAATTCACGTGTCGCCTACAGCTGTAACAACCGCCCAAGTGCTTCGCCTGACTTCTTGCATAACGTTGCACGGATTTAAACGAAGCGTAGTGTACTGCACCGCTACGGCTTTGCAGCGGCGCCGCGTGGAGGAAAGGAGAGAGAAGGTCTATAAAAGGAAGGGCATGGGTTGGGCCCCGGGGCTGGGCTGGGCCCGGTGCCGCTAAAGAGCGACCACGGGAGGAGCTCTACCTCCGGCGAGGCGGTGACGGTCTTTTGTTTCTTAACAACAATTAGCCGAGATCGCAGCGAGATTGGCAGCCGTCCCCTCGCCTGCTCGTTTTACATCCCTTTCCCTCTTTCTCACTGCTCTCTCTCTCTCTCGCTAGCAGTGTTCGCAATTCGGCTCCCAGCTTTTGTTCCAGAGATTCTCAGAGATCTGCAGTTGCGATTATTTTGGGCATCAACTTTGCTGTTCACATTGAGAGTGCACTGGGACAACAGACCAGCGCTCGTCGTTCACAATGAGCTCGTTCGAAACGTTGGGCGTTGGCAGGGTAGCAACCTCCTTGTACAACTGGGGCGCTTCCAGGGATGTTGTGAAAGTGCTTTGGGAAAGCTACGAGAAATTGATATGGTAATAAAGGGAGCGCACGCCATATTTGAAGGAACTTGCGGAGCCAGTCGCTCTGCATGAATCGGGCTGTCTTCGGGATGTGAACGTTTGCCGTGCGGCGAGCTGGAAAAAAAAGAAAATCCGCGATACAGAGCGCTTGTTGGAGTTGAGAAACTATGCGTTTTACATGCGAATTGAGGAGGCAGGCGATGACCCAAGATAGCACTCATACGAAACACATGCGTTTCTTTAACGTTGACTGTGGTGACGTGGCGCGGTGCCAAGTTTAAACATGCGAATCGGCGTTTATAGGAGCTAGTGCTGTTCTGCATATATTCCAGAAACCTCTCGGCGGGCAAAACTTATACGTACATAGTTGGAGTCGGCGAATATCAGATGAGGAGAAACTACTAGCGTAGATTCGCTGATCTTGCAACGCTATAGGGCGCAGGCCACAAGCAAAGCGAGTCCGCGCTAGTGCTGATATAGAGTTTGTCTAATGCGAAGTACTCACGTACGCGCGTACCCTTAGTAACGACACTGGTGTTGGTAATGGTGTAGATGGTGTCAGTAACAATACGACGTTCTGGTAGTTTTCGCGCATGGAAGTGCAGTGTTTAGTACGAGACATCCATGAGGCAACTAGTTTTCATGTCTCATAGGAAAAAAACACTCCGGATCAGTGAGAATTTTGCCCACATTACAAAGTATTTTTTTTTTCATCTTTTCTATCCTGCTTCTTAAAGCGAGGCTTCCTTTGCCTCTTCCCTCAACTTTGTGTGTGCTTGCTGTCGCTGTCTTGCCCATTATAAATCCAACATGGGTTACACTTGGTATGGGATACTGGCTGCGTGCCCGAATAGACAACTTGCATTAATGGTCGTGTGAAACTTGGCATGCATTTCCATCGGGTGTGCGAACATACTTGGCCGATCATCCAGAGTGGGAATGTGCTATACTGGGTAGTTGCACAAATAAAAAGGCAGCATCAAAAGCGGCTGAGTGTGGAGAGATAGGTGAAGGGAACGGAATGGGACCAGAGCATGCACACCCACTGAGAAGTTCATAGTTGTTTAAAAAAGATGATTTAGCTAAATTTGTATTTATTTGTTGTTTTGTATTCTTTCTATTCTATATCGGTTATTTCAGTTTCCTTCTCGGAATTACTAATCGCCTTCTAGTTCCATCCTCATCTTGATCAATCCCCCATAGCAGGTATGAGCCCGTGGCAGAGGGCAAACAAACAAGTGGGCACTGAACACGGAGCGCAGATATACAGGGAAGTGAAGAAGGTGTATTTAGCAAGAAAATGAAGGAACCTGCTACTCGGAACTGAAGGAAAAGTTCACAACAGAAGCAGCCGAGTGTGGAAATATGATTTAAGTGAACAAAATGGGACCAGTGTGCGTTGAGGGTGGAGCATTGAACAGCATAGAATTGATGACATTTCTGCGGACACGAAAGAAAGCTTCGCTAATACCCAATTCCCACTTATGCATTGGATTCGACGATAATCATATCGTGTGACATTTGCTGCAGGTCTTGTGTTTAAGTCCTTTGTTTTTCACACGTCAGACAGGAGGATCAGCCGGTGTCTGCTACAGGAATGAATATCTCCTAAAGTCCGGCTAGCACTAAATAGAAAAAGGTAATAAGAAAAGAAAGCAAGGAGAACTTATTGGGGAAAGGCTGAGAGAACAAGAATGAGACGTCCGGCAGACAGCTATGGAAAAAGGAGAGGTGCATTGTTATGGATGTCCATATGCAGTTTCATGAACTGTTCCATGAAATGGTACATGCATTCGTGAATGCGACATCAAGCGTCGCATTCAACAATGCATATGCAAATCGCGCCAAATGCGATGCCTGTGGTGTCCAGGAGACTATAGAACATCTACTGTGCATCTGTCCATTTCTTTAAAATAAAAGACACGACCTCTGCACAGCTCCAAACCAGTTGAATAGAAAACCGTTCCCCTTGAACAAGGCCTTGGGTTCCTGACCTCGCATATCGCAGCTACAAAGGTCACAAAAGCGCTGCTGCTATGTCTGAAAGCTACCGGATTGAGCGACCGTCTTTGATTAGGGCTGAGTGACCGTCAGTGGATACAGGGTAGAAAACTTACCACTTCGGCGATATCAACAGTGGACTTTCCCATCTCCTCTTAATTGTTCCCTCCCCTTTCCCCTTACCCCAGTGTAGGGTAGCCAGACGGGCTCAGTCCTGGTTACCTCCCTAATTTTCATTTATAATGCTTTCTCACTCTCTAGACATGCAATACTAAAGATAGGCGAATCAATCTCAATGTAAGGCAAGGAAAAATGACATACGGGGCAAAACGCTACACTTTGACCTTGCTGTAATCTTTCCACAAAACGTAGAAGTATTTTTTGCTTTTTTTTGCTTGCCGATTTCAACGACACGTGCCGGTAGTTGGCCTATCCTCTTGATAAAAAGTTCGTGATTGCTCGAAGTACTTGCGCGGGAAAAAAGGCACGGTGATTGTCAGTGAGCTTGCGACCGGCCAAAAATAGGAGGTGTTGTGCCATTACCACAAGCCCGGATTCCGAATCTGCAAGATGCAGAATTTGTCCTGCGAAATGCAGAATTCTCCAAGATGCAGAATTCTCCCTTGAAAAGTCAAGATGTGGAGCCGTCAGGCAGCGGTGTCCTGCGGGAGAAGCATCGGCAGGCAACGTGTTCAGACGTGTCAGCAAGTGCCAGACAGCCCGGCGCCGCACCTCCCTTTTCCTGGGGGTCACCGCGCGCGCGAACTTTGAACTGGGTGGCCAGCTCGGTCGCTGGTTGGACCTCTCGGACGACCGCCGAGTGCTGACTTTGTATTGGGCCGTTTGAGTGACAATGGTTCCTCGGGGATTATAAAAGCAGCGACGCGTCGCCTCGAAAACAGGATCCGCCGACCCGCAGGGAGACAGTGTCGCTCCCGACTGGGGTGAGATGTGTCACGCGTTTTCGCCGGACGTCGCCGTGCGGGAACAGTCGCTTTTGTGTGAGCTCTCGGCCCCAGTGCCAATCCGATCTTGTCCTGTACAATGACCTGTATATATTGTATAAAATACCTTTCGTTATTCTCATCGACGCCTGGCTCGGAGTCTTCGCTACCAACGCTCTGTCACGAAACGAGTGACGAGCGCTACGGGACCACAAAGTCGTAATAGTGGTGTAGCGGCGCAAAGTCGTAACAGAGGGTGAAATAGTTCTCGGTGAAATTTTCAGAGCCGTGTATGAAGAGAATCGAGCCTCACTACAGCAACGTAAGTATCTATAGTGTTGCTTTGTACCACTACCTACATGGCGCCAACATTTTAGTTCTGTAAGTGCGGTGGGTCAAACGAGGAGATCTTTAAAATGAGGGCATTCGGAAGGAGCAAAACGCGCTGAAGTTCAGAAACCAAACTCTTCACAAACGCTTGTCGGGATCAAAACGACGAGTTTTACCTGACGAACAAGAAAAGCAGCTCGTCGAACACATCCTATGTAAGGAGAGAGCTTTGTTCGGGCTTTTGTACAAGCATGTGCAAATACTAGTTTGTACTTTTTGCTAAGCAAATGTAATCGAGCACCCATTCAACGGGGAATGAAAGTAGCAGGTAAAGAATGGCTTTCTTCTTTCTTGAAGCGCCGCAAAAAAAATTCTGTCACTTTGAAAACGAGAAAGATTTTCAATACTGAGAGCTCAGTCATGTTCAAGAGCACGATCAAATGAAGACTTTGGTTCTCTGGAAAGCATCATAACTGAAGAAAAACTGAAACTCACTCAAATATTTAATTTCGACGAGACTGGTGTTGAAAACGTGCACAAACCTCCTAGAATTATTGCCCCAACAGGCAAAAGGACTGCGTTGCCACTGGCAAGGCAGGGCGGATGGTTACAGTAATTTACAGCGTGAGTGAATTGGGGTTACTTGTTCCTCCCACGGCGGTATTTCGTCGCAAGCACCTTAGACCATAAGTGACAGCACAATCCCCCTCTGTGCAATGCGTGCCAGACTATGGCTGGGTGAACGAAGGTATCTTTCTCCGCTTGTTGAAGCACTTTGAGGAAGTTGTCAGGTGTTCACGCGACCACGAAATACTGATTAATGTGGATTGTCATTCCAGCCATACCATGAATTCGGATGCTATCCAATATGCCAGGGGACGACGGGATCATTATCCGTTCCCTTCCCCCACATACAACACAAAAGGTACAACCACTTGATGTCAACTATTTCAAGGCTTTCAAAGCAGCATACGAAAATGCCTGCCGCTAGGTTGTTTAGCCACCCAGGATAACGAGTGACCGTGGACCACATTGTTGGATTATTGGCAAATGCTTTTGAAAGCTCGCGTGATATCAGCAACAGTACTGCTGAATTGCGAAAGCGTGTTGTGCGGCCATATTCCCGCACTGTTATAGATTACCACGAGTTTGATGGGCCACCGTCCACCAGCTTAACAGGATAGAATGCAGAAAAAAGACGGACGACACTAACGCTGACATAACCGCGTCGAATGTCACGAAGAAGTAAAAGCAAACTGTTCCAAGACGCGTTAATTTCATTGAGATTTATCCAGTGCTGAAGCTAAATAAAAGACCGCAGAAGGAACTCGTAAGCTAGCTCAGTTCTAACGTCATTGGTTCAGAATGCCAAGTTGACAAAGATGAAGGCCGCCAAACGCCCACGCAGCTCTGCATTTAGAAGACACAAAAAGGCAAAGAACACCCGCGTAGAAAGATCCGGCCTTCGTTCGTCGAATGAGCCAGTAAAACGAAAACTTTCAACAAAGTGCAACAATAGCTGAAAGAAGGACTGGCGGCACTTGATATTCAGCGGCAGTTGTGGAGCACCGCAGAGCCAGGCTCTGTTGCGATTCATTGCGAAGACTGCGTGGGAGCGCATGGAGTGAACTTCAAGTGCTTCTCATGCAGGAACTGAATTACTTTATTTCTATTTTTTTTTTGAAGCTCATCCGTCGGCTCCACGCAGCGTGTAATTTAGCCCCGCAGGGTGGGGCAAAATGAGACATTTGCGACATTTCTTATTCTTTAGACTTTTGAACAGCGGTAACATCGCCATTTTTATGTACCACATATCTAGTACACAAAAGAAAGTTCCCGTTTTGATGTTTTGTGACATTGAATAAAAGAAAAAGAATATTCACGATTTGCAATTTCGTCGCATGTTGCCACGACTTGCAAGTCAAAAGACGGCCATGTTGTCCACATCATTTCCTCTCGTCTATTTCGAGCTCTTTCTATTTAAAGATGCCATGGTTAACACCACAGCATCAGCCATGTCGAATGACATTTTCAGTGAAACCAAGTTAAACATCATAATGAATGGTTACAGAATCTGACGCTTGAAACTAAAATACATTAGAGCAGATATGTGCTTGCTTCGTGTATTTGTTCTCAAGTACATTGCAGCGCATTGAAATATGTCCATTTGTTCTGCGGCTTCCACGCAGCAGCGGCAAATGTTATTTACACAGCCAAAGCATTTAGAGAGAGAGAGAGAGAGGAAATGAGAGCTTCGACAAAGCCAATTTATTTTTTTATGCTAGGGTTGGGACGAAATGCAACAAACAAACTCAGGATGAATTGGAACAGACATAAAGTGCCTTTTTAGGAGTTCTCAAACATTTTTTTTCTATTTAAATGCTGAAGAGCAAAGAGGCTCACCCAATGCAACTAAACAGAAAGGCATTCAGCCCACAGAGACTTCTAGTCATTCTTTACACGAGTGAGAGTCGCTTAATTTTCGGCTATTACCCCTCGCTCGTTACTCCTTCCTTCGGGAGTAGGCAAGACACCAGAACGAGGCGGTCGCTCAGGACATGCTTCCCCGCGCGTCCAGCTGCCTTCGGAATAATGCAGGCGACGCGCGGCATTGCTCGGCGATGGCACGGCCGTTCCTCACTGCCTCCCATCTTCTCTCTCGTTTCATTATGACGGCCATGTTTCTTTTTCTCTCTCCCCCCCCCCCCCTATTACCTGGGGTGCACCTATAACATGCCGCGCAAAACCGTCCACGACCGCACGACGAGGAACGCTACATTAAAAGCATTCGTGGCCTCGTGCTTCCCCTTTCGGATCCCCCCCCCCCCCCTCATAGGAAGGTCGTTCTCGACGAAAACACAACGCCCGCACATTCGGCGCGCTCATACACGTCGCAGTGCGACACTCTATAACTTCTTCCACGGCGTCGTCGCCGACTGCGCGATGCGGGGCTCGCATACAGCAGGGCCAGAGCAGGAAGCACACCTGCTCTAAACGAGCTTCAGCGGAATGGAACGCACGAAGATGAAAAAAAAAGTGCAAGAGGAATAAGGGTAGCAAGTCTGCGGTTGTGTGTGTGCAGGCGAGGGGGGCTGTGTGGAGGGGGGGGGGGTGTAACCGTAGGGCGGACGCACATTGGGCTTATCTTCTTTTGTCGCAGCGCTCCACGTTACAGGCCGAGCAGCGGCGACATTTTGATCTGTTCGTTTTCCCCCATCCTCCCGTGCGCCTGCTACCTGCCTGCCGGCCTGCGTGCCGCGTGTGTATTATGCATAGAATAACGCGCGCCTCTCCGCGCTGCTGCAGCGCCACAAGAGCGCGCCGGCGCGCGCGTGTGTATATATATAAATATAAACGAAAGCGGACGTCGGCGCACGACGGGAGCGTGAATGCTAATGGCCCGTGCCTCTTCCTCGCACCGCGTCGCAATTGTGGGGATTCGTTCCAGGCATCTCCCCCTTCCTCCCGACCCGCCTCAGACCTTTCGGACACCTCCTCCGACCATCCCCGTGCGCCACCACCGGACGTGGCCCCGGGCCGAGCGAGGCTCGGGCTTCTTGCGCGGTGCGCCAACGAGTCTTGGCGCGTGCAAACACATTCGCGCCTTTCGCAAGGGCCCCGTAATGAGTGAAGGAAGCGGCGGCGCAGGCGCCCCTTTTCAAGAGATGTCTTCTCGCGTTTGCGGGCCCTGCGTGTTCTTTCTTCTCCTCCTCCCACCAACCCCACTCTCTCTCTCTCTCTCTCTCTTCATTTTTACAAAGCCTCTCCGTTTTCTTTCTCCTTGGGCCCTTGCCGCTAAGGATGTCGGGCGTGCGAAGGAGAGATTGCTACACACTCGTTAGAGGCGCGGCAAGAAAAGGGCCCCAAAGAAAAGCAATACGCAAAAGACCGAGCCGGGTGCGCTGGCGGTAGAGTCGTAACGCGGCACTTAATGTACCTGGTGCTCAAATCGCGAGCGTAAAAAAAAGAAGGAAATGAAAAAGAAAGAGATGCGAGACCTATTCGTCTTCATTACAGCGTACTTTGCTACGGGATATTTTACCTTTCTGCATTCGCACCTCGTACGGCACAAATGGCTCAAGTGATCGGCCTGTTCCTTCGTCGCACGCACTGCAGGAGCAGAAAGTGATATTCCATACACCTTCCAATGCAGTGCATTTACGAGCGAATTGGTAAAATTGATAAGCCCGGAGATGTTTGCGCGGTGGTGTAAAGGGAGCCCGAAAAAAGGCGGAAGCGCGAGTTTTAGGTGTAGTCTTATGATGAGCATGCGGCAAAGCTCGCTCAACGAAGTTTGCGTTACAATACATTGAAAAAGGACGCAGTGCGACCCTCATGCTGCTCTTCGATATACCATCGAGTAACTGAAGATGTGTTTTTTGACATACGCTTGCAGGTGCATCAAGCGTTCTGGCACTACTTTCGCTTGCGTCTACCAAGGGTGCAGTCTTTAAGCAGATTCGCACATGCTTTCCAGATGTGGCTCTTAGAATGAAATCTTAGGTTTGCCCGCAACAGCCCTGATGTCCAAAATGGCGTATGTCTCCTTCTCTTCTTTTTTCGGCCACCAATGGGCAACCAAAATTATCCTAACACGCGATGTTCCTTCAATACGACGATGTTTACCACCACATAGCTTGGCTGACACATTATCAAGCGCCAGTATTGCACCTAGTGCAGTTTTAGAGAGCTGTCGGTACAACTTGCAATTACGTGGCAGGCCTAGCTGGGAGGACTAATCGTGGTACTCCTCACAGTGTTAATTCATTTTATTATCAGGATATGAGAGAGGGGAACGAAGAGTGAGACCAAAGAGAAAGGGGGTCCCAGTTCGGGCGTGAAAATGTGATCGAGACTGAATTTAACTAAGTATGTAATAGGTTTTCAATAGCTTTCAGCTAATGATAAAGCGTTAGCGTATCCGGCGACGTCGAACTAATAATAATAATAATAATAATAATAATAATAATAATAATAATAATAATAATAATAATAATAATAATAATAATTGTAGAAACTACAGATAACGGGCACCGAGCTTGACACATGCATTCCGCCACTCTATCGTATATATTGGTATTACTAGGAAGGAAAATTAATTTGCGAAGAAACTGGGAAGAAGCACGTCAGAATGCCAATACTCTTAACCAAAACTAACAGCATTATACAGCCTTGTTTCGGACCGGAGCCAACTACAATACCCCAACGAAATATCATCCTAATAGAACGCTTTATAAAGAACTGCGAGGTGAGAACTGGTAATAGATGTAGCTTCTGTAGCAGCAGCAGGGTTTCGTATGGAAGTCGGAGTCATTTGCATGTTTAATTTTCAAAGTACGCCATATGAACCAACAGGCGACGATCTGCGTCGTGAGCATACGTAGCTTATGTTGTTATGCTCGTACTTCCACGCTTGCGCCGACTCGCAATCAAGTTATCCCACCGGCCAGAACATGAAGGAAAAAAAAAAGAATAGAGAGAGAGAGAGAGACGTACTCAGCGTGCGTAAGTGAGTTTCTGATGCAGCGCTCGGTCCTAACACCTTTTGCTTCGTGACTCTGACATGGCGTTGGGTTCCGCGCTCCCGAATCCTTGTTGCCTAGTTTATTCTTTGCGTGCTTCCCCGATGCTGACGCGGCCAGACCTCGCGCCTGCAGTAAGGATCCGAAAGACGCCCTCTAAAGACCAGCACTCAGACCCGAAGCTAGCCGACGGGTTGGGGGGTTTGCCAACCGCAACGTACATGCTAGCATCCCTCGATGTCAGCAACAGCAACAGACAACAACGGCGCAACGCCCACTCCTAGGCAGCCGAGGCAACTGTGGCGCCGAATACGAAGGTGAAAGTGGAGCTAATAGAAGCACAGGCACAAGCAAAAGGAACGCGGCTGCCGTAAAAAGAAAGAAAAAGAATACTCAACAAAGGCCTGCAACCAGCCGGGGCGCCTCAAAACGCCGACGGGGTTCCGCGGCGGGTCTTTGCTTTGTTGGTCAGCCACCAGCGGCGGCCACCACGCACAGCGGAAAGAACAAACTTCGCCGCCGGGCATGTTGCCTCTATAGAAAGCAATTCCGGCAGCTTCGCCGCAGCCCCGGGAAGAAGGGGACCCCGGCGAGAAAGGCGGGCGAAAGAGGCATCCCTTCGAAAAAGAGGAGCGCGGGAAAAGAAGGACGTGTCCGAAGCCGGAGACGTGCAGGACTCCTGCGAGCAACGAATTGGCGAGACGGCAGCAGAAAGCCGCTTGGCTTCGTCCGGAGCGAGGAAGTGGGTGTAACAGGAACGGCGGGGAAGGGGTGGGAGGTGAGGGGGGGGGGGGGGAGTGTCCTCGAGGCACCACACGCACATACACACAGCTTCTGGCGTCACCCCGGAGTCGACCACGCAGCGGCGCGTGAAGGAAGCAGTACACGCGCGCCTCTCCAGAAAGAGAACGAAGAAACAACTCTTCCGCGTATTGATTCCACCACTGCTTCGATTCCCTGCCCAGCAAGTACAAAAGGAGGTGGCGGTGGGCGAGAACAAAGAAACCCGCAAGAACGGACGCGGAGTAGAGAGATACGTAACGACAAAAGAAAAGAGAAGGCCCCAGCCAAGAAGTCGAATGGCATAGACGGTGAAGAGCAACCATAACTATATATATATCCGCGCATAAGAGAAATGAAGAAACAGAGAGGGTGTGCGAGAGACGAGAGAGAGAGGGAGGGAGGGAGGTGCCACGCCACTATCATGCGGGAGCAGCCATGCCCCGACGTCGGTCCCACCGGGACGTGCTAGGCCAGCGGACGGCCGATAAGTCGCGAGGCCTTATACGCCACAGGAGCGGGAAGGCCGCTACTGCCGCCTGCACTACTGGCTCCCTTCTCTCCCGTGTTTCCCATTCCCCCACTTCCCACCTTTTCGTTTCTTACCCCTTTCTTCTCTTGTGTGATTTCACCTCATTTCGTGCACTTGTTTCCTTTCCCATACCTTTCTTCCCCATCTCGCCCCTGTCGTCTTGACTGGCTGTTGCACTTTTCGACGTCGGTGCGCTTGGCCGACACACGCGGCGCCGTTGCTTAGGTCCGTCCACGTTCGCCCGTGGTCTTTTCTCCCATTTGCAAAGGAGGCCCATTCTCTCACCCCGAAGGCCAAACCCCCTTTTTCCCAACTCCCCCTATACTTCCCTTCTTCTTTTCCTAGCAGGCCTTTCTTTCTGAACCCGTGGCACCATTGCCTCGCGGTTCGGATAGAATGTGCAGGAAAGTGAGCGCATCTGTCTGGACCTATTTAGCCGTGTACGCCTCCCTCCAGCCGGTGCGACGGGTAAATATCCTGCTGAAAGGCAAAAAACAAAAAAAGGCACCTTTATGAAAAAAAGAAGAAAAGAGGCAGCTAGGCAATTGGGGTAAAAGGGTCTCGCGGTCGGGATGATTCGGGAACGGGTTGCGAAGCACAGCCTTTTCTGCTGGCAGCGCGCGGCTATTATCATCGAGAAGAAGAGCCGCCGCTGTTGCCGCGGTGAAAGCAATACGGGGATGGTGTAAGGATCGAGCTCTTGTGTGGCCGATCGGGAATCGAGAGCGGCGGTGCGAAGGTGATTCGGGATATCGGGAAGAGTGCTGTCGGCACGCCTCGGGGCCATGCGTGCACGGTTCACGCGCGTGGGTGCCGTGGCATGGTTGTCGCTGACGTTCGTGCTAACTGATCAAGACGCAAGTTTCGCGTACATTCAGCGGGAATATGAAACAGGACGCGATCACACTTAGGTAGAGGCGCCAGTCTATACGCTTTCGCCGGCAAGCAGGCGTTATCGGGAGCTTAATAGGTACGTATATTATGCACGCGCATAGCGGTACGCTCGCTCATTTCTTTGTCTTCTGAAATCAAACTTTGCAGAAGCTTGTATTTCCATGCAAAGTGAATTTTGCTTTGCTGCGAGCTTTCAGAGCACATATTTTGTAAAGCTATAATGAAAGGCAACCTAACCAGAACCAAAGAATAACAAGGTTGAGCTAGTTATGCACGTGTACATGATGTTCTTACTAGAAGGCTATCGAAAAACCAAAAACAAAGAAGGCTGCACCACGAGGAATCCAGTATATCTATATTGGATGCCTGAGACCAGGTCATTGTATATGAAAAGTCACAAAAATAAAGGAAGTTTCAACACTCCCTAGCAGTCCGACCCCGATGTGAAACTTTAGTCTCAGTGGCTACAGATAACTTTTATCATCGCATCAAAGATGTGCTTAATGGGCTCACTTCGCTTACACGATGTAGATACTGCAAGGTCAAACAGATGCAAGACCATGCGTTGCTCTTGTCGCTATAGATCCTCTAGAAAACGAACAAGCGAGCAAAAAGGCATCGGCCCGATGTCAGGAAAGAGATAGTAGGGAAGTCTCCCGCTCCGAATCACCTGTCCTCACTGCGTTCAACCTTGAGCACCCGTCCCCTGGTGCATATTGATTCACAAGCGCGTCGCTAGCTTCATGCCAGGCATTCACTTCGTGGAGCACAGAGAAGCAAGAAACAAAGATATAAACGGAAGGAATGAAACCACGAGTGGCGGCGACGATAAATAAGCGCACGCGAACCGCGCACTACATAGACAGCGAAGCAATTAGGCGCAGCTGGTGCACCAATCCGGGCATCGTTAGTCGTCATTCGCCGCAGATAATATCAGGAGCAAAAAAAAAAAAAAATAGGATGAGCGGGAATATGATCGGATGCCCCGCACAGACTACGGAGAAGAAACTGCCGAAAAAAAAAGAACATCAAAATAAGCAAGGAAAGTGGGCCTTCTACTCCGGCGCGGTTGATTGCTTCCTATACTCAGCGGCCATGCCGGGACCCTCACTGGTGGCGCGTCACGCGAAACCCGCATTAATACTTTCAATTCACGAACTCTTTCGTTCACTTGGACCCGAGCCCATTCCTGTCGGGCCGGTCTGCGGTTCTCAGCAGGGTTACCACGCTCGAACTCCAAACGAGCCGTGGTTCTCATCTCGCGGCGCCACGCTATGATATTTAACATCCATATGGGAAAGAGGGAGCCAGTCGAGAGGAACGGTACCATTAGTGTGTACAATTGACCATATCAAGCTATCTTCAACTCTGCAACAAGAACAACAACAACAAAAAAAGGCTGCAGTTATGATCCCTCTCTCGTGGAGAGACCCCGCCCTCCCCCCTCTCGCTCCTCCCCCGGGACAGTGAACGGCCCAACATGCTGTTTTTCATTGTCAACAGATGACAGCCCCGGCGCATACGTATGACATCTCAAGTGTTTCGTACGCACGAGGTAGTCTATTTGACTTTCCTCTGCACAGGTGCTTGATCTGAAAGTAATGCCAGGGGGAGCTTCTAATCGTATGAATTTGATGTTACGATGTTCACGAGAATAAGGCTTATCCCACGTTGTTCCTGTCTGCGTGCGCTGCAATAGGGCCAACGCAGCGTTGCACAGCCTCTAACAAGTGGAAACCATAAATGAAAGTACATCTTGACGTTAATTTGCCACACCTGAATTTTACTTCCGTGGTACATAATAACGATATCATGAAAGTGTAGTTGGCAGTGCAGTTACATGAAGACGAGTGCGACACCTTACCCGATAATAAACGCACCGAAACGTTCTTGAAGCATCCAGTTAACACGGAAAGCCTGCGGGCAACAAGAAGCTTGTCAAACTGCGTAGGAACTCAGCCTGCGGTTGTCCAAACATCTCGCTCGACCGACACAAGACGACGGCGCTCGCTCTAGAGAGCGCCGTATCCAGCCGTTATCTCTGCGACACTGCAGCTTTGGCTCCTTCCCTACTTTCTTGCACGCCGTCGTCAAGCTTACACGCTACCCAAAGCAGCCTTATTGTGTAGGACACCTTACGTACATGAATACGCTTGCTTACGCAATTTTGCATGATCGCGCGCACAGAAGAGCGGACCACGCCTCCGGCTTTTACACTGCGTTTCGAAGCACGCACGAGTATGAAGCACATTACTTGATGGTATTAACGTTGACAATTTGTTGCAGGTTTCGTTTATAGCGTAGAGAGAAAGGAGGAGTGCTAATACAGTTATGAAGTTTCACTTGTGCACATTCACACGTTTTTGGTCTCCAAGAGCGATTTGCGAGATTTCTTCACCTTGAACACGTACAGTTGCCTGCATTCTTTCAAAAATGTACCAATATTCCTGCCTTGCAGCATGTTTTGAGATACATTTGCTGAGCGCATTCAGCACGGGAGCTCAAAATTGCTTTGGAAGAAGTCCTTTGTTTATTTATGTTTGTTTTTGGTTTTATTCCGTAGCGCTGTGCTCGAGCGTTCCAGATATAAGTGTAAAGTGCGCACCTGCGGTACTTTCACTACAGTGGTTTTGATTATTTGAGTTTTCCCATTAACATTTCTAAAGCGCTTTCCATAAATTTTCAATCTTCGAGATGTTACCACGCCTCGAGGCTCTTACGAGCCAGCTTTGCTCCGATCCGCCCTTCTGTGAAACGGTTACAACCACCGGTTATACCAACACGACGTCGTGGGAACACAATGGGCCAGTGCTCCAAAAACAACGATGACGATGGCTTCATGGGTGAGTGCAACGACCAAGCCATCCTCTGACACGAGCATACGGACCTCAAATAAGGAAAAACTGCGAATGTTTCCACGAAGAAGGGAAAGAACGTTAGGGCGTTGAGGAAAGGCAAACGTTTGCACAAACGTCGCGCTAGATTTATGCCCGCCAGTTTTATCCATCACTCGGCTTGCCGTATCTGAAACTATTTATTGCGCAAAAGAAAGGAAACAAAAAAATGGGAAGAGGAGCGCCCGATGGGAGAAGAGAAACGACAAATGTTTTCAGTGTGAGGAGCCCCGGAAATATTTTTTTTCTCGAAGAAATTGGATGGTTTCACTAACACGCACTTTCGTGCTTGTCCTTATTTTTCCGTGTAACGCGTGAGCTCGCCTGCGTGCGTTCCTTTCTCGAGCGCAGGAGCAAAACAACCGTTTGCTTCTCTGGGAGAGGAGCGACATGGAAAAAAAAAGAACGAAATGCCTGTACAAAAAGCAGTAGGCTCGCGCAAACATACGTAAAGGACAAGAGGTGGCATTTCGAAAACGGAGTAGCGGAGGAAAAAAAGATAGAAACACGAGTCGAATGAAAAATGAAATAAAGAAGTTAAAACTAGAACACACGGCTAAACCGAAGCAGAGAGAGAGAGAGAGAAAGCAAGAAAAAGAGGGAAGATCTGCGCAAGGTTGGCAAAACGGCCGTTCACATTTGTCAGGAGGGGAGTGTAGAATTCAGGGGAACAGTTCCTTCCGGTCCAACTCACTGCGAAAAACTCTGACTGCTCTTGGGATTGGCTAAGTTTTTCGTGTCTGGAAGCCAGCCAGGAACCCGGCTGTCCGACTGAGGGTGGCGGGGAAAGAGAAAAAGATAGAAAGGTTAAGCCGATAGAGAGTGAGAGAGGGGCCACCCAGCTGCGAAGCTTCTTTGCTTCTTCTGATTGCGGAGCCAGTGCACCCCTGCCCCCCTCCTCCTCCTCCCCTCCTCGATGCTCCTCCTCTCCGCGGAGCAGCATCGAATCGAGCTGCCATAGTGGTGCGCACACTAGGGCTAACGCTCGCCGTGGTGACGTTTCTCCGATAGGCATCCATGTCGGCCCCAAATGTCGGCCGACCTCCGCCGTGGCGTGTTTTTCTTTTGATTTCCTTTTCTCTTTCTTATTTCTTGCTTTTTCCTCGTTGCTGTCTCGAGGCAATCTAAGCTGCTTCCTTTTGCGTCATCTTCCTCAGAACACTTGCACTTTCTTTTTCTTGTCAATTTTGTGGCTTGTTCGCTTCTTATACATCTCGCGCCACTGGGATGTCTACAAAAGCTGTTGGTTCCGTCCGACGGCTAAACCTCTAGCTGTCCTCTTTTTTTTTTTTTTTGGCAATGCATCGAACCAAAGCCTCTGGCGCTTACGATGGAGCGAACAAAACCAGAGGAAGGAGAAGTTTCGTATTTCATTTTTCCCATAAAGAGAGAGACACGACGAAGAAAACAAACTTGAAGATGAATGCGCCCTTAGAAGAGTAAAAGCTTGAAACAGCAGCACCACGATAACTTCGCAGCCAAGAACATTTCAAAAAAAAGAAGAGCTCGATTTTAAACCCCTTTCGCAGTGTCGAGGTTTAGGCGACGTACGATTGAGGTTGATTGCTTAAAGCGAAATCGGAGCCTTCTACGCCATGACGCAACGGAATTGTGCTCAAGCGTGGTATGAAATGTATATACAGTACTACGAGAAAATATGAGCCAGGAGTTACACTGACAAGTCGCTTGTTTCACCACTTTCTGTTGAGCCTTCAGAAAATGAAGCAAAACAACGCGCGTGACGCAAAAGATTAAAAATAAACAAAGAAAAATGAAGAAGAACTCAGGAACGCTGTAGGCGTAGCAGTATTTTGCATGGTCATGAGAAAGCTAAACACAGTGCAGCACGCGCCTTTGTACAGTTTCTTGAAGAATAAGGAAAATCTAAAGGTTACTAAATTTTATTATTGTACCTTTCATCCCAGCTTTGCTGAAGTAACTTTCTTTTTCAACATTTTCGCATGTTCATGTTTTCGTTCCATTTCCGTGGCTCTTGTGCGCATGTTCATCAGCGCTGCGTCCTTTACCAGCGAGTGACGTCATTTGTACTTTAATATGAACATTAGAATTTCGTGAACTGCTGAGAAACGTATGTTTTTTTGTAATTATGTGAACTTTAGAACTGTTGACGCTATAGCATGCTCTCTATATTTTTTAACCTTTTTTTTGAGCCCGTCTACAGATTACGAAAAGAGGAGTAACCAGCGCCGCCTAACAGGCAGTAAGATCTTATCCCCATCCTATCCCCATATTTGTGTTCCCTATTCCGGCATACTGCATGCAGGATATCAAACTGAGCGCAATTATAGTTATCTCCTCCGCCTCTTTTTCCGGTTTTATCCTCTCTCTCTCTCTCTCTCTTTGAGAGGCTTCTGTTTAAATGGCCTCGTATACAGCTGAATTTTGCAGATAATTCAGCCCAAAATTTCAGTTCGATTACCTGCCAGTTTGTGAGGCCAAGATGTGACAACAATCAAAACCTTTCTCTGATAGCTCCGTCAAAACCAGAACAGCGCTGTGCCATTTGCCGAGTCTCTTTTCGTTTTGTATTCACTTTTCGATGTTGGTGCCAACTGGTAGGATCTGTAAATGCATGCACATGTGATGTCGAAAGTGTAGGTTCATATTACTTGTTACGTAAGGCCGCGGCTAGACACGCTTTTCAAGTCGTCCAAATGAATGCTTAGAGGCTAAGACCGCTGCCACGTTTCTTTCTGTTGCGACATGGTTGCACATCCAGCTTGACGCAATCTCGTTGCATCTGCGTAGTTTATAAGTGAGACTCACATGTCAGTGAGCCTCAGCCGAAGCACTGCGTTCGGTTTCACTATGTACTCGCGCGACTCGTTCCCGCGTCTACGGGTTTACACTGTTATGTCCAAGTGATTGAAATTAAAATCACGCATCATTTCAGAGCGCCGGAAATGTAAGTATACAACTTTTCGAGATAAAACTGGTATGGTTAGAAAAAGAGAAGCCGTTATATACTTGCATATGCTGATAATGCTGCACATGCCAGTAAAGCGCTGTCATTTGTGTATTATACGGAGACTAACTCTCTTTCGCGGACTTCAACATCTGCTCTGATTGCATCGTGCTCCTTTGGACTGGTTCGCATGCCTGTGGGTTTGAAAATAACGATTTGAGTATTCAGATGCCTTAGCAGAACAGAACGAGTTTAATATGCGGATGAATTTTGACACTTAACTCAAGATATGAATCTCATATTTTTGTGCACGAAGGCAACAACTTTTCCACCAGTACACTAGAAATAAAGCAAGAATTACAAATAAAAGGACACTAAAAGGAACACCACGCATGTGGATTTTCTTCGCAGCGTGTGATTGTGTCTGCGTTCCTTTGCAGGCGCTTTCAATATCGCTGCTAGAAAAAAAAATGAGAACAATTCAAGAAGCTGTTTTACAGGCCATCCAAGAAACACCTCGGGTGAGTTTGACTGCTTTCATTTCTGAGCCTAGAGTTGTGTGAATGAGGACCTTTTCCTATTTCTAAGCCCTGCACATTACTCCCTCAACATATAGTCCCCATTTCTTCATTTATTTTCTATCATTAATGCAATCACGAATACGGCTCTTAAGACGCATCGGGGGCTCCGAAAGCAGTGGTTCAAAAAGATAAGAGTTGATCACAAAATTTATTGGGCTGTAATTATCGCTTTGCTTATGGTGTAACGAGCAACTTTTGTACACAGCTTATTCTGATCATCAAAACGTTCCGGAAATAGCGCATTGAACATACAATGTATGCGCGACAGAGCGCTGCCACGCTGTTCCAGTGATTGTCTAGCTGCTTTTTTTTTTGTGCCACATGACGAAAAAAGTGAAGAAAGAAAAATGCATCATTGAGCTGAATGTCTCATGTGGAAATGGGAAGCAGAGCTGTGTGGGTTTTTTTTTCTTATTATTTTAGCAACTCATGGCGGTTAATGAAGGTGGCGGCGCTAAATATAGAACGCAGGGAGCTACCTTTGACATTTCTTGACCCGACCTGGCCAAGCGTTCTATCAGACCCTCGAGCTAAACGTCATTCCGGCTCAAGCGAAAGTACTAAGTAGTTTTTACAGCCGCCTCAAGAGGGAAAGGCAATTCCCGCTGACCAATGAACGAACGTAGTTTCGAAATACAAACTTGTCCACGTTGTTGGTGCGACTGAGGCAAAGCGGGCTTTGAAGGAAAGGCTAAGAGAAAGTTGCCCGCAGGAAAATCTCGAAGAGAACAACTATATGGTCGCGTCTAGACAAAAGGCCTTTACTTTTCTTGCCGTTAGAGGCAAAAAGAAAAAGGAAAAAAGATAAAAGTTTCAGAAATTGCACTTTGATGGAGAGGAAGGAAAAAGGGGAAGCCATCAATTCGATCTTGGCATCGATCCGCAGAAAAAGGCAGATGACGAAACTTCTTCAAGAGCCCATGTAGCCGGCATCTTGTTTTTCTCGCGCAAGTATCTTCAGAAGGAGCGAGGGGAAAAAGCGTAAGAAAGGCAGCGACGAAAATGGCGCGCTCGAGGTGTGTGCCTTTGTCCCAATGGCTCGAGCTCCCGAAGCGCAGCTGAGAAAAAATCTCACCCTGTTTCGCGTGTAACAAGATTCTTCGCTACCCGGCACTCGCCGGGCTTCAACGCGCAAGGCGGACACGGAGCCGAACAAAGAATGCTGATGCGAGGAACCCCGAAGAACCGCCTAAATATTAAATGATTCTCCGCCATCGCGGCCTGACAGCGCATTTCACTAACTGTTCTTTTTGTTTTTCTTTCTCGAAGCTCTGTAACGAGCAACGTAAGAGAGAGCTGCTGCCGGTCTGCTATGTACGAGCCGGTCAGCCGGCTTTCAAGAAAAGCTCTGCAAAAGAAAGAAACAAGGACAAATGACGCGGCAGAGCGAAGTGCTTTCTGCAACCCGTTGCGATTTCTTTAGTTACAAGCGCCCGCACACTGGAGCAAACTTCCGTGAAGCGAAGCGGGGCTCCTCAAATTGAACGCACGTACTCTGCAGGTAAAAAAATGCGAGACCATATTTTAACCAAATACCTATAATTTGTTTTACTGGCTGAAGCCGTGGCAGCACCCGCAAGGCAAATCTGGGGCTCTACTATTTTCGGGAAGCCGGACGTAGTGATTCAAGGTGACTGTCAGGAGGACTAGAAGCAGTAGAAGTGGTGGACTTTCATTGTGGCAGAAAAGGGGGGGGGTGCAAAAAAAATTGGAGCTTCGTTTTCAAGAGTGGAACGCGATAGCGTTATCGCACCCCGTTCGCACCATCCACTCATTTGCTCGGCACGCTCTTGTGTCTCACAAAGACATAGTTTTCATATGCAACACTTCTAAGCCCACAGCACAACTTTTGTCTAATTATTTGTTCCAGGAGTACCACGCAGACGCACGACTCCTCGCCAGCAGCACGGCACACATCGCAGGGGACGCTTTCCCACCAGACGCGCTACGGCGCAGCGATCACGTCAGAGGCGTCCCGCATCGGACGCTGCACCTAGGAATGGCGCTGTGAACGGAAAGAGGAGCCGCGTCGCCTAAACATAAACACGAGGGTTCGAGTGTCGTACGCTGGAAGTTTGAAGGGGAGAGAGCGAGAAAACTTATTAAACATAAGGGTATTGGGGCATCCTCGCACCGGTCCCCGCGCGGCCCCGATGCGCTCAAACGAGACGAAGGGGAGACGCTAGCGAGTGGCGCGCCACCTGTCGGGGCAGCGCCGTACATTGCTAGGAGGGTGTGTTCTGTGTTTGCCGCAATATGGCTCTGCGTGTGCGCCAAGTGCAAAAGAAATGTAGCGGAAACGTTCTTCGCTGCTCGTGTAACTGTGACTTCTGTAATTTACATGCTCATAATTACCGATTTGCACGACAGTATAACTTTCTACGGCACGTTTGTAAGGCAACACCGCATTCACTAGAGGCGTTTTTGTCCCGCTTTGAGCCATCGAACTCATGGCTGCGATACCTGCTGCCGATCTCTGATAATAGTGCACCTTTCGATATGTTGGTGGTGGTGGTTTTTCTCATCGGAATGCACAGTTTGTGGAAAACGCGAATGATGGACCGAAACGCCGAAACATTTGTACCTACAAGGGTGCATTTCATCCAAATGACACTACACCTAAAGTAGGTTTATGATGGGCTTGATACCCAGCCGGACTGGTACCCCACTTTGGTGAGGCGCCTATCCTTACCACCGTTCTAAAGTGAAACCACATTTCTACCCACAGTATGAACGATGCCTTTTCTCTGAGTGACTATCATAGTGCTCTCCATTCTCTGCCCATGCACAACCGGTGAATATCGGGTTGCACAAGCACAAACGATAGGCAAATGAGAAATACATAATGAATAAAAAAATTCAGACAGAAACCATTCTTTGAGGATGTTTATCGCCGTTCATTCGATTAGCGTTCAAGCGGTGGTGCACATGTAGTTTGGTGGTGGGACATTTATAACTGCGAGGGTTGGTGAATATTGCTTTAATTTTTAATGTTATAAACAATTGACTTCTTATCGCGTGGTAAGGTATAAGCAGAGAACTGAAACAGTCACGGCCGAAGCGCTTCATGTATGCGCGGTGGACTGCAGCCGGGATCCTTTCTCGCGCTTTCCTCTGTACAAGCTGTGCCATCTAGCGGTGGGCGCGCGAACTCCCCCTCCTTTTGTGTGGCCTCCGAGATTGCACCCGTGGCGCGCCGCTGTGCGCTAACGCTGGAAATTAATCTCTCGTTGATCAGCCAGTGATCGTGTCCGAGCGGCTACAGCATCGTGGACCCAAGTTCAGTACTGACCAGTACCGTAGTTTTTTCAAGCTTTTTTCTTTAGAAGAAAGAACGCCGTGATAGAGAGACTAGAAACACGATAGAGACCGCAGAGTGTGGGAAGTAGGATAAGAATGCTAATCTCAATAAATACAGACAACCAATGGAAAGTATTGTGCCAATGTCATTCAAGAAAACAATCTTGCCTGGCAAGGAGGAAACAGCCCCGTAGAAGAATCGCAGCCAGAGAATGCGGAGAAGAAATAAAGCTTTGGCAAGACAATATGATTGTAAGAAAAACGTAGGAGAATGATGAAGACTGAAAGAGCTCTTCTCAATATATTTGGCTATTTTTGCGACCGTTCGTCTCGGCATTTCACAGACTGTAAGTATAGTGTTCTGTTAGTAGGCCTTTGATTTACTGTAGTCATTAAGGGTGTTGTTTTCAATTTCGCTTTCACAAATTCTGACGCGCTGTGTAACGAAGTGCCCGCCACCAAGTTTGTACGACAGCGCATCGCTGTACTAATGACAACTTGACACAAAAGCGTCATACAAAACGATACCAATGGAACGTGTTCCCTCCAGCAAATGTTTCTTTCTTCTCACCCATTTCCACTATTTCAGACATTCTGGAGACAATGAGGGTGATGTGCTTACGAGCGTTCTTACTATTACACTTCTCTTTCTCTTGTCCCGACAGCAGCTGAGCTGGCCTAAAGAACGGTAATAAGTAAGTGTCTTGAACTGAACTGGCGACAATGGTAGATTATTTAGACAGAATTCGAACCTAATGGATGTTTTAGTCTCGTAACATTGTTAGCTGAATCCGCTGAACACTAATGGTTCATTCTTTTGTGGTGCGGCGTGGATTTCTTTGTCTCGTCAGAGGCGAATTACGGAGTTGGTTTCTCTTCGTTCTGCGATAATGTGATATACACACCATCATTCTCAGTGGCGGTTCATCCTTGCACTCAGCCTCTAGGGCTACGGAAAGAGAAAACGAGCAATCGATGAAGTAAATTTGCCTTCAATTCGTCTTCTCCAAGTGCCGTTCGCCAGTTCCTGGTCGTAACAGAGGTAGAGAGTCTCGAAGACGCAGTCGGCATTGTAAGTTCGTGTGCCAAAGGGGAGAGAAGCAAAGCGAATGAGTTTTCAAGCAGCGAATCATGGATACTCGAGAATTTGAACTTAACGTGCGAATATGTTTCACGCAGATTTTACGCTTAATATTTCCTGTCATGAAATATTTAGAAGGCTTTAGAACTTAAACAGTTAGGGCCTCCTGAATGAACCGATTCGTATTCCCTGCCATGTTGCTATTCCTTGTCGTATTGCTTACTGGTTCGTACAACTTTAGCAATTTTCGCTTTATCGGAAGTGTGTTGAAATGCCAGAAACGTCCGGTGTCGGCTTTACCAACTCTAAGCGCTGTTAAGGGGACAAAGAAATATACAATGCAATACAATTGAATAGAGACGGCCATGCTCAATACTAACGTGCTCAGTACAGTAATTTGACCGAACGAAGTAGATTCCGCAAATTGTGCGTGATGGTATCATTGAGACGAGGGGAAATTACATGTGCCAGGATGCGCGTGCAAGTAAAAGGGCACGTTTTTCATATAAAGTCTTAATAAGTGAATAAAGCAATGGTAGCAACAATGCACTGCCACTATCGCAAGGTGCTGTAGAGAGCCTGCGACGAATTATTTTTTTTTCTTGTGGTTCTGCAGCAAATACAACACAACTTTAAACAGGAAGTTCAATTCATGCGCCGGATGCGTTATGTTGCGTAAGATACTCGCTGTAATAAAAAAAGGCCTTAATAGTAGTAAACCTGAAGAGCTGGGGTTGCTCTAAAGACGGCTGCTCTATAGGCGAGCCGGTCGGCTGTCAAATTGTCAGAGTTAACATAGGCCTGAACTATGCGGCAGCTTCGATTGCTTTTGTAAATAACCGGTCCGAAGAAAGGTTGAAAAGTTCCTATGGTCGCGTGACAAGAAAGACCGCAAGAGTGTTGCCCTGACATACAGACACTAAAGAAGAAATAAAGAAACGAAGAGTAACAAGAAAGATTGGAAAGAAGCAGGCTGGCTTCGACGAGGAAGTGATGCAAAAGGAGTTTAATAAAGAGCTTCGAGTAGAAGCGCAATCTCTGACACCAGAATCTACGAAACTTAATAACAAGATAGACCAAAGTAGGAAACGAACGTTCGGGAAAGGAAAGAAACAACAATGGAAAGGAAAGAAATAAAAGAACAAAGAAGGAAGAGCTTTCCGTTCATAGTGAGAAATAAGTTTGATGGGGTAAGGTTGCACCACCACGGTTTACTTCTTTTTCCTCGACGAGGATCCGTCTCCATGACACCAGCCTTTCATTTGTCGCATTCCTCCAAAGTCTACAACAATAACGAAGAAATAACTAAATAAAGGGAAACCGAGTTTGACATACGAAAGGCGCAAGATGGCGCACCGATGCATGAAAAGGCCGCGCATGAACCGACCTATTCTCTGTAGCAGCAGAAACGTTCGCTGTCGCACTGGCCCGACTCAATAAGAAAAAGTCGATAAGAAAAGTTTACCCTGCTATTGCTTTAAACACGGAATTGACAGGGCTGCTCAAAGACCGTCACGGTTCAATATTAACGGATTAGACTACGGTCGCTCCAAAGCAGGCGTCCTCAAAAGAAAACATAAAAGCGCTGGTTCATATTTTTTTTTCCGAACTTCAGGAAGAAAACTACCTTTCCATGAATAATTTCGAATAGTTACAGTTACTTCGCCTCTTTCGGTTCGCGAAGTAGGATAGGTAGTAAACGTGCATGGCAGGTCTGAAGATATCTTGTGGTTGAATTTCCTTTTACACGTACCCGCTTCGAAAAGGCGCCCCCAAAGGTGTTGCCTGTTTCTACTTTAAGAAATTGGCAGAAATAAGCTTGCACTTTTGGAAGCGTCATGTCGCTATATCTTCATGGGGACAGCGAAGTTCAGGCGAGTGAGACCGCGATGCGAGGGGTATGCCTGATGGGCTACTGAGGCTTTTGAAGTTGATATAGTTGGCGACGCAGGCGTCATCGTAGCACAATGAAAGACAAAAATCATGCCGCTTTCCGCAGCGGGGCCATTGTGCTCCTGCTTTACCCTCTTCCTGTCTATACAGCCTAAAGACAGCCGTCACGCGGGCGAAAAGAGAGAGAGAGAGAGAGAAAACAAGGGTAGGAAAGGCAGGGAGGTCAACTAGAACAGCATCCGGTTTGCTACCCTACACTGGGGGTCGGGGAAAGGGGAATATAAAGAAATGCACAGAGTGCCTATAAGGTGCACAATGCGCCAGGTAGAAATGTCCTTCCTGGGCTTCCCACATAAGACAAATAGTTCGTGGAGAAAGTCGAGGGATTTAAGGCCAAAATTAGTTTCGTAGCCACACATAACAAGTAAAAAGAAGCTCTGAGCTGTCATCACCGACTTCTAAACAATTAACTCTGCTCCTCTTGAACGAGATGGTACGCCGACCACGTACACATCTATACTGATAGATCAGCGACTCTGCACTTGTCATCTGGAGCCATGGTTTTCACAGTGAGAGGCACCGCCGTCAGTTTCAAGTCGTGTCACCGAATGACATCGACGGCTGTGGAACTTGCAGCTCTTCGCTCTGCGCTTCGTTTCGTCAGCCAAGAACAACCTCGAAGATGGTCAATATTCACTGACTAGAAGGTAGCACTGCAGTCTTTGCTATTAGACCTATGGCATGGACCACACGAACAACTGGTATTCTAGATTAGAGAACTAATCTCTATCTTGACTGAGAAAGGACACCACGTGACATTTCAGTGGCTTCCAGGTCACTGCGGCGTCATAGGTAATGAGTACGTCGATAACGCTGCTCGGTCGGCTCTTCAAGCTGAATAAGCGGAGTCGAGATAACTTTATCAAGGACAGATGCCGCTAGAAAACTTTGAATGCTAACCCACGATATCACATTCCCCATATGGAACACACGAAGTTTTCAAAGAAACCTGCTGCACCACATAGACTCATCTTTCCGCCTTATCATCCCAGCTGGATTCTGCCGACGAGTAGTTACCCTGCTTTGTTGAATATGGCTAGGAGCGGCCTTTACGAAGTATTTTGCATTCCGAATCGGATGGGGCGACGACGTCTCGTGCGGTGACATTGGTAGCGAGAAGACTCTTCAACACCTTCTCTGTGACTGTCCTCGCCATAATTTACAGAGACGATCGCTTGCAATCGCAATAGCGCGCTTTCGGAAAAGACCTTTAACTGAGGCAATAATTTTAGAATGCCGACATTACAAGCCATCGCAGCGGAGGGCGACGAGGGCACTGTTACAGTTTTTAAGGGCAACAGAATTGGACAAGCGGTTGTAGCCTGAACCGATGTTTATAGTGCTGCAAGTGCTACTGTGCTGTGTGGTGACGGTATGCGGTGACAGTGATCGACTGTGGTTGTGCATCTGTGCTCCCCCTTTTCTTTCTCTCTTTACTTTACTGTCAATTTAACTCCTCGCTCCTCTCTGTCCAGCGTAGGGTAGCAAACCGGATCTTCCCCTCTGGTTAACCTCCCTGCCTTTCCCCTGTCTTCTGTCTCTCTCTTTTTTTTCCTTGTAGATATTACCCATTTCTAATACTAATGCTAATGATACTTGTAAGCTGATTTAGCTCTCCAATTTACCGTTACTCAGAGGGCTAACAACGTGATTTGCGCATGCTCATTTATATATAATTCCGTACTTCTAAATCGCATCCCAGCACATAGCACATTATCGCTGTCGTGCTGGATGATAAATATCGACGTCTGGTAGCCACTCGGAAAGTAGCGGGATTAACTTATTTTAGACTCTAAAAACTTAATGCCATTAACAATATCCGGGTGGTTCGGTCATCAGACCCTGTGGGTACAGAAACACGATTTTGTAGCTTAGGGAGGCATATACAGTCATGCCAACATGTTACGATCCCACTGGGAGCTTACTTTGAGTTACTACGAACAGTTTCTCAACAACCATTTTTTTTTTCAGTGAGTCCGTTAGAGAGCCGGTCGCATATAACAATCCGGTACTCCACTCAGTTCGGTTACGACGAACGGATCGAACCAAACTAGCTGGGAAAAATGCGATGAGACGTGGAATGGCCCAACGTGTGTCGACATGCCTGTCTTAAGCTTTAAAGTTGGCTTGAACATTTTGTATGCATGAGGCGCGTATAAAAAATAAGAAAAAACTTGGATAGTACTGTCGTCGGATGGTAACAGTACTTAAACACAACTCAGTCACTGATTTCCGCCTGTAAATGCAGGGCGCGTTATTTTTGGAAATCGTTTTTATGAGCGTGCGAATGTTCGAAAATTTCAAATAACAAATGAAATACTGCCCCATTCGAATCAGGCTTCAAACAGAATATCATGACTTCGTAAATACGAATATTTTTTAAACGTTTGTCAATGTTTAAGTGCTCACGTGTGCGTGATCAAAGATATAGTGGGAGCAAAAGTATTCCAAATTTCATCCCGATGGTCATAGTAGATATTACACGCAAGCAGTTACGAAGTGGAGCACGCTTTACGTTGTTCAGGGTGCCAGTCTTTTCCTTATAAACCGTTATCATGCGCACTATCCAAACAACCCTAGGTATGGAAAAAAATGCTTATGTGTTGTGAATGCTACTACCACTAAATGCTACTAAATGCTACTAAACAACGCTTCAAAACGTGCAACGTTATCCCAGAAACTTGCTTACATTGTGAATACTAGGATACAAACATCGTTTTATATTAGTGGCGAGAAGAAACGTCTTTTATCGAAATATATCAAGAAAAAATATTCGATTCGATTTGATTCTGGCACTATTCGATTCGCATTCGAACCGGTCACAAAAAAGTTACTATTCGGACGTTACTAGAAATGAGGGTTTCTTCTGCTTCTTCTCGAGTTCTGCGCCGCGAGTAGTTTCGAGGGCGAGCCCAATTATAACGAATTTTCGATATATCGAATGCACGTTTTTGTGCAGTGACGGTGTTCGTTGAATCGGGGCTCGGCTGTACTCACCGAATGCTGCGGAAAACCTCTCCTCCGGAGCCGATGCGGAGGAAAGTGTTGGGCGTCGTGGCCGCATGAAAGTAGGCGCTCTTCTCGTTGGCGAAGAAGGTGTCGGGTACCCAGATCTTCTCGGCCACTTCAGCGCCCACGGTCATGCTCTCGAGGTCTGGGCTTTTCTGGAACGAGAGTCGCTCGTCCCGCCACGATTGCCGGAAATAGAAGTCGGAAGTAAAGTCCTGCGCAAAGGGAAGAAGGAAGCAAAATCGAGGAAACGAATGAATAGGCTGAAACACTTCAAGTTGAGCGCAGGAGGAAACAAAGGATATTTAAAAGTAATGTCCGCAGTAATCGAGTTGAGAGCCGCAGGAATCAGTGAAGTTTTCCGTTTTTTTCTTGCGTTAGTGAAGATATTTTCTTGAACTACTGGGGGGCCGGTGTCCACAAAAAAAAAAAAAAGCTTATCGGTCGTAAGGATTCCTTGCCATTGGCCGATTGCCTTCGCTGTTAGTATGTTCAGCATTATTATAATTGGTTAAAACTGTATCTTATGAACAGTTCTAGCGTAAGTACTTTATATGAATAAGGACCGTCGAGCGTACTTGAAATTTTACTCGATGTAATGATGGTTTGTTTCCTTCTTACCTACTTCTTTTTTATTCCAACTGTATGCTAGTGTTGAGTTTAGTTTAGTTTTTGGGGTCCTCTAGGGATAATACAAGGTGAGGTGTCCCATATTACAGCTACGCACTGGGAATTCCAGTTTTTAGTACGTTAGCGAAATATGTATACGCTATCTGGCCAGTCGTAGCCGATACGCGAAATTACAGATGTTATAAGGAAAAAAAGCTGAAATATTTTTACAGACATAGAAATAAATACAGCATAATTGACAGAGAGAAAACATCCACTAATCGATAACAGAATAAAGCGTACCTTCAAAAATAACAACGATGCACATCTATTTACCGGCTTGTAGGGTATTTTATAGTTCTAAAAGGCCGAGCTGAATTAAGTTTAACCACGATTAGGGAGAGTTTGACACTGTCCCAGTATGTATGTGCCATAATTACGGTTGACTGCACATCAGGTTTGGATTGCTGATCTTATTAAATGCTGCAGCGGAATGAATGTATGTATAACTCCATTAGCGGTGTACATTTCTATTCGTGGTGACATTGGTGTGACATCTGCCTGGTAAAGAATAATAGACAGTAACACGATTTGCCAGGCTTTGTACAAATAGCGGAGGAGACATATGGGAGCGATAAGTAAGATTATAAGGGTGCAATTAATTCACCAGTGCATGAAGCCGTAGAACTGCTCAAGGATAGCGCGGTCCGATGAATATCATTTGGAGTTTCTCGAGCAGTCTCTTTCCGAATAAATTGATATAGTATGCAATAACTGGAGTATTTGTTCTATGTTTATTTGTCAGCGTTTTCTTAAAGCATAAAAAGGAGTAGCGTAAAGCGTATTGCTGTAAAGCTGTTACATCCGGCTTTTCCAGTACATCGAGCTTCAATGACAGCGCCATTGCATTATGCGCACAGGGACTTTCAAAACGGGAAAGTGGGTCTTCCTTACTCTGTCGCAACATGTACTGACCCCAGGAGTCTCTCACTAATAAGTATGAATGTAAAGCTACGGCGGCGTAAATTCGTTCAACGGGCTCCCAATTCAATTCAAGAATCTCTCCTTCCTTTCCGTGCTCGTAATCAAAGTGACGCTTTCGTTTAGCAGCAAAGAGACGCCGCTGACGTCAGCCATCGCTTTATACTGTGGACATTAAAAAAGAGAGAGACTCGGACCCTTTGAGGACACGGCACCACGCACTTTCAGCGCGCCTTCGTCGTAAATAAGTCTTTGCCCGCTGTACCGATTCAGCGAGGAGCGCGATTTCGTTTTCCGATTCCGGCTCTCCGGGCGCTTCGGTTCCGGCGACCATGATTGGCGCGCTTTACGACGATGAGCCCTGCGGGCGTCTCGGCCCGGCTATAAAGAGCCGCTCAGGCCTCCGGCTCGTAGAGCGGGCAGTCGAGGAAGGCGGCCATTTCTGAGACTCTGCTATAAGGGAACGGCTATATTTGCGGCAACGCGTACGGATTCTTGTACGTATATATAGATAGCAAAGCCCCGGCAACGTATTGCCCCGGCGTGTGCCATTACTATCTGCTCCGCAGATACCCACGCTGCGCTCCTTCTACTCGTGGGGCCGAGGTTTCTTTACTTAACGTCACCGAGGATAATTTGTTTCCTCTTATTGCAGCTGAGCGTACCTTGACATATACTCGCTGCCTGTTTCGTTCTGTTTGGAAGCTCGCTACTAGGACGTGATTGGTGGGTGCAGGATGTGCGGCGAGAGTCCGGCGGAGGTTCTGAGTGCTACGCAGGCTTAATTTGGCCTGGCGGCACAGGCTTTGCCGGAAACAGCAAAGCCTGACTCTGTCTGAAGCTTTCATGAGAAAGCTTCAGACAGTCTCATCCGTCGATACAATGTTACCAGAGGCACATGAGAGGTTGAGTGTCTTAGGTTCTCTACAAGAAAGAAGTGGGTAATGTTGTTGGGTATCAGTTTGTGGGCATTTTCTCGCTTTTAAATTGGGTGTACGTTGAAGACAAAGGTCCTCCAAACTTTTCGTCAATTTTGGGCTGATTCTGCAGTACAAGACGATGAACCGACAGAATTTAGATCAAAGCAATAAGACCTATTCTCTCAGCAGTTTTTATCGTCTCTCCAAGAATGAAGCTTTCGGACTTTGCAAGAAGTTTAGGCATAGTCCAGAAGTGGCACGAAGAGAGAGAGAGAGAGGGAAACAGTGGTTGTTTTACAGGCATCTATGGCAAGTTCTATATGGAAGTTCACCTTGCAGTAACATACTAAGCATCGTTTATTGTCCCTAATAAAAATCAAAAGAGAAACTTCGAAAATTGCCTGTGAACGTCTAAATTAAACATGTCAAATTTTGGATTTAACTTACTAAGACTACACAGAGGGTAAAGAGGAACGCATTAGTGGAGGGCTCCGCATTATTTTGGGTCCCATTCATTGCCATTCATTCGAAGCCTCATCCTCGTGGTCCGAAGCAGAATGCCATGGCCAATGTCCATGGCCATGGAAACTTACCTCACGCAAGTTCATCTTTACGCAAACCTCATTATGAACAACCAAATTCCCTCTGGTCAGCGCTGCGTAAAACAAGTGGCTTTGCACGTCAGTAATGTTAATTGCAATAAAACCTTCAAACTACAAAGAAAATTTCTTTATTCCGACGTATATGGTAGACAAGCACGCGCGAGTTCATTTAGGTAAATTGAGACAGAGAGATCCCTCCCGTCGAGCAGCCAGACTGAAGAACTTGTAAACCTGAAATGCTACACGCAGTCTGGCACCGGGCCAATGACTATTGCCACGTTTAAGGCTGTCCGCGACCGAAGACAAATGCTGCACGGCCAGCCGTTGGAGCTGTCCCGACACACATCTCGCTCTGTCGCCATGCGGAACCCCTGGAATCCGTCACGCGATTGTGCGCCGCCGAATGTGGCGCTGCAAATCAAGGACGCCTGTTTTGCTTGAAGCGGGCGACCATTAGGGCTCTCGCTATTCGCGCAGCTCCTAATGGGTTCAAAGTATGGGAGCACGTGTACGGGCGTGTACATAGATCCCTCGCACGGAAATGGGCCGTTCTTGTAAACGTGTCGCCATGCCGCCGCTAGGAGGCTCGTGCTGCGATCGAAAGAGCGGTAACTGAGGTGAGACTAGCTGAGGGACATATAACGGAGATCTGTATTGTACTGGAAGCATTATGCTTCGGGTATTTCGCGTCAGCTATGAATTTAATCAGAAGTAAAACTCGCAGCAGATTCCAGTGCGCGCACAGAATGGTGTTCGTGCTGGAATGATAAAGGAAGTCAAACGCGAAGTGGTCTTGCGACACAAGCTGGACCGAAAAGAATGAAAATGAAAGAAACAAAATCGAAAGAAAAAACAAAGAAAGAATGAAAAAGAAAGGAAAAAGGAAGTTGTTTAGGTGCTTCGCACACGCGGACATTCAGTGCTTGCAGGCTAACTCACAGTTAGCAAAACATATTTTAAGATGTGCAGTCTCAGCGCATATGTCTTGAAGCTATGTCAGAAGTCACATGAGAGAGCATCGTTCTACACTTAGAACTGTCTGCTCGAATCACTGGATCAGACATGGTCCAAAATATTCCCTAAAAAAGCGTAAAGTTGGCTACCATGCTGTCCTAACCATCTAGACATGCTAAATTACGCCGTCATCGATGTATGCTTAATTGTCTTGGGCTGCGCGAGCAACGAGAACACTGCGTCAGCACATGCCAGGGCGCACTTGCGTATCCACTAGCAGCCACATGCATCCAAATTTGGGGCCCCAACGGATGTTCGCACATTCTCTTTCATTTTAAGGGTGACCGCACTTTAAAATTTGAACGTGTCTCTTGGAAAAATCTAAACAAATAATATTAATTAAAATTTGGCATTCTCGTCCGACGGGCGAATCATTGACAGAGATAGCCCCACAGCGCAAAGGGACCTAACTATACGTGGGATGCGACGTGTCGGTGGGACGTAGCACGCGAGGCCATAGAGTTTCCTACAAACATTTTATGCGCAAGGCAACTTCAGCTGGGCGGGCATATGAACGCGCTTGCAGCCACGAAGAGTGTCGCCAGGTGGCGTTGCAAGCGTTGCGCCTCGATGGTGCACAAGATGAGACCATGGGTTACCCGCTTACGTTAGTCAGTGCCCAGTCAAATAGCAGATAACGTTAGCTTGACGTTTACTGCTCAAACCAGTGCATACAGTATAGACAGAAGCTCGACAGGAAGGTGGGTATGCCTCACAGTGTACGTATATACCACGATGCCCATGCCAGCAACCGAAAGCAGAACGCTGCCATGGACCTGCCACCTATACTCGGCGACAGCTTTCTGTGGCTATGAAGAAAAAGATACGAGAGGCGGAGCTTCTGCACATGTGTTGCCGCTCCAAATAGTCCGCCAGCGTTTGACAGAGCTTTTGGTTGCTCGAAGGAGACGCTGAATCGACGCAGCTTCCACGTGCGACGGTTTCGCGCTTGCCCAGACGTGGAAGAAAAAATCCGCAAAATAAGTAAACTTTCACATGCAGTGATGTTCTGTCTTATTTAACTGTTGCTAACAAGGTGCTTATGTTTCCTCTTTCCCAGCTTAAACTGGCGTGGATAAAAACGCGGGAATCATTTCAGAAGCACTCTCACTTTTGCGTGCTTTGCCTCCGTAGCTTACCCTTCACTACGACAGAATGTTGTCTGCGAGTATAGACGGTTGAGTGGAGCGTTGACAGTGCGTCCACTTCACTTCACAGCATTTTTTCACAGGCAAACGCGCTCCACGTCTCTGGAGACAAGCCGCACATGCGACGTCCGCAAGACATCACAACTCGTCACGCGCAATGGGGGTGTCGCCAACGGCTTACATTTGCCTCGAGCGCCCATACTATTGCTGTCGCAATAGTAAAACAATAGGCAAATGGAGCTATTTCTTGTGGACTGAAAGTCCACTGCTGGCGCGTTCTAGTAGCCTTCATTCCTATCATTTATTCATTTAAGCTTCCTTTTGAAGTTTTCTCAAGTGACCCAAGCAACTTTACACCTTGCCTAAGGAGTGGCGATTTGACCACGCAACAACCTTGCTCGGTGACCTATGCTTGGGTAACGCCGTCCTTATGATACCGATTCCTTTGAGATGACTTTAACGTATGGTTCATAAAATTTGAATGCTGGAGCAAAAAAAGAAAAAAAAGTAAAAAAGCAGGCAATGACAAAAGCACTCATACAACACACTGCTACTTTACCCAAGCAGCCTTGCCTGGATATCATATAAAACTTCAACGTAACAGAAAAGCATGACGCCCAAGAATTACGGCCAAACGTCTGCCTTGTGACTGCAATTCCTATGTTGCGCACAGCGAGGAAAGAAACGAGTGAGGAGGAGACGCGGAGACAAAGCAGCGAACCGGCTCGCCGACATTCGGGCATGTTCGTGATTGAGGGCCTCAATACGCAGGGAAGCGGAACAATTGAAAAGGCACTAAATGTAGGTCGGTATGGCGCGTGCCACCCGGTGCCAGCACGGGCCCACGGCTGTGGAGAGCCCCACGGCTCGTCACGCAGCGTTCGAACTCAGAAAAAGGGAGAATAAATGAAAAGGGGAAAGCAAAACGAAGCACAAGAACAAATAAAGCTGGGAGGAACTCCTCGTGTACCGGGCGACGGCAAGGCACGAAGCGGGAGGAAGGGGAAAAAGGGGAAAGGGTCAGTGCCGAGCCATTCTGCCCTTGACACGGATAGAAAACGGGCACGATTTCAGTCGCAGCGATGTAGCAGTCGCGTCGGTCGCAATCAATAAGGTGCGGCGTGCGCCCCGGATAGCCTGCGCCTGCCCAAGCCTGCCAGTGTGGCACGACCATCGCTACCGCTGCTGACCGTCCCGACCGGTGAAAGAGGCGACGTGTAAATGAAAAACTACGTTCGCCAAAAAAAAAAAAGAAAAGAAAGACGACGTCATAAGAACAGGCTCGCACGGGCTGAAGACCAAGCGACGGTATAGCAGGCAACTTGAGACGAGAAGACTTGTGAATGAATGAATGAATGAATGAATGAATGAATGAATGAATGAATGAATGAATGAATGAATGAATGAATGAATGAATGAACAAAGGAATAGAAAAAGGAACGAATAAACGCAAGAACAAATACGTAAATGAGCGTTACTAATAGTACCAAACGGAAAACAGACAATACAAGCGAAGAAAGCGAAGAAAATTCATTATGCTTGAGGAGGAGGAGGAGGATATATATAGAGAAAGCAGGAATGTTAACTAGAAATGCGCCTGGTTGGCTACCCTAATATACTGCACGGGAACGAGGAATAGAAAGTTAAGATAGAGAGAGGGAGGGAGTGGAGGGGGAGGAAAGCCACGGTGAGCTCGCGCACGCACGTGGAGGGCCTGAGCGAGTCAAAGGCGTTCACATAGGCCAGTGGCCTTCAAGAAAGGCAAAAGTGCCTTGACAACTTTGTGAGCCAACGAGCGATGGGGACGGTCTTCAAGTAGCACCTGCACAGACAATGGCCGAGTGTCCAGTCGTCGCAATGCGATAGATAATGTTTGTCTTTCCGATTGAAATCGATGACAATGGCACAATAAATGTTCGATGTTCCCTTCCACGCCACAGACGTCGCACGCAGCACTGTCGGCCATTCCAGTCAAAGTAGTGTACGCTTTCGTGAAAGCCACTCCCAGCCATAGCCGGTATAGAAGTGATGCCTTACGTCGGTGAAGCCCGGGTGGAGGTCGGAGTTGGAGCGAAGGGTTCAGTTCGTACAACCTGGTGCGCCTTATATTTGGGGTGTTCCACTTTGTTAAAGAGAGCTTGCATGCCAGGTGACGAAGCTGCCTTGCAGCGTCTGTCCTGGAAAGAGGAATGAGAACTTTGCGTTCTTTTTCATTTGACTCTCAAGCAGCTTTGTCTGCTTGATCATTTCCGCTGATATCGCAATATCCAGGTAGCCTCTGGAAAATAATTTCGTGGCCTATGTGTTAAGCGTCGTGGTGAAGTTTGACGATTTCGTATGTTAGCTGTTCGAGAGCTCCAGGTTGGAGGACTGACTGAATGCTGTGTGAAGCCGGTCTCGAGTCGAAAAACACGGCCCATGTACCAGGACTCTGTGCCAATAAATTCAAGCGCTCTGCGCAGAACCGTGAGTTCTGCAGCCATGGACCTCGTGACCTGTGACGTCTTGAATCGCAGTGTGATTCCTCTCGTCGGTATAAACAAAGCACCGTTACTGTATCTCTCGTACAAAAGGAGTAAGCTCAATTGGCTTAGTGCAGACGGTGGTAAGGCTGACTTTTTCTGAAGTACTGGAATTTTGAGGTGTACTTCAGGACGGCACAAACACCATAGAGGAGACACCAGCTTGGCCGCAGGTGTGTAACTTGATGTAAGCGAGGCACGATATGCACTGACACTTGTGCTAAATCAGGTGCGGAGTCTTACCACGGTGACTGCAGCGAGGTGGTGGCAAGGGGTCCGGGCAATGTGCCTGACATGTGCACGCATTGTCTCGACGGCGATGTGCGTCGTGATTGAATAATCTTGAGCAATGGCAATAGTTTGAGTCGTTGAACGCGCTGCGTGTTAATGCTCTGAATCATACGCTAATTGGTTTTGCGGGTGTTGTATATAACAGGTAGACTGTAAGAGGAACCCAACACCCTGTACAGCTGTAACATAGATTGTGTTGACCCCCCCCCCCCCTTCTTTCCTGCAAGGAACCCGAACAGATAACCAATAGTAATCAGTCGCTTTTTCACGTGGTTCACGTGAGGAGTCCAAAACAGGTTTCTGTCAATCATAATCCCCAAGAACCTGTGATTTCTGCTGGACGATACCACTTGTACGTTGATTGATGTGCCGTATGCAGACATCAGCTTCCGGGTGAATACCACCACTGTTCAATTTTACCACGTCACCTCATTATGCTTGAACTTGTTGTTCCTCTTGCCTTGTCCGTTTCTCATCTGGCACAGTTAATAGTAATCCTTAGCGATGAACCAACTAGGTCTGCAAGATGTTCTGTTTTGCACAAATGTCTGACTGGCTAAAGTTACGAATGCACTGACGAATAGACGCACGTATGAATGAGAAGATGAAGGGGTGGAAGAAAGATAGCAGAAACGTGATGTTGACTGGAGAAGATACAGTACTTTTCGGTTACCAGATCTGCTGGTAACCGCTGGGCCATCGTGGCTGTTGAGCACCTCGCGCGATACGCCGAAGCTACCACTCTCCCAGCGGCGACAGCGCACGATTTTGCCTCCTTCCTTCTTCAGCGATTCGCACTGCGTGATGGTCCACCAAAGGAGTTGCTCAGCGATTGCGGAAGTGTCTTCTTGTCGGGGTTCGTCGAAGCCATCCTCAAAGAGCACCACGTTGTTCACCGCACAACTACTGCTAACCATTCGCAGACCAATGGCCTCACAGAACGCTTTAACCGTATGCTTGGCGACCTGCTCACAATGTACGTAGCCTCCGACCACACAAATTAGGATGCTATTCTGCCATTCGCAACCTTCGCCTACAATACCGCCATCAGAGCACCACTGGCTTTTCATGCTTTTTCTCATTGTACGGCCGGCACCCGTCGCACACAGTAGACACAATCCTTCAGTACATGCCGGATGCATCGGAGTGTGCGTCTGTTTCTGCCACAACCAGACATGCCGAAGGGTGTCGCAATCTCACGCGGGCTTTTACTTCAAGTGACCAAGAGCGCCAAAAGAGCGTTCACAGTGACACCACTTCTGCGCCCAGCTTCCTTCATGGAGCGCTTGTGTGGCTCTCTGTCCCCTCCACTGCACCTGGGCTCTCGTCGAAACTACTGCCCAAGTATGAGGGCCCCTACCTCGTCGTCGAACGCACTTCTCCGGTCAACTACGTGATCGAGCCCGTTGAACTGTTTTCGGACAGGCGCCGTCGTAGACGAGACATTGTCAACGTCGACCGCCTCAAGACCTACTATGACCCACTCATAGTGACAAGCTGTTAGCTCGCCGGGTGGCTCCCTTTTCGTTCCCGGGAGTAATTGTAGAGAAGGAGTGGAACGATATAGTGGTTCGTCCTCTCCAGTGATTCCTAGTGGGTCGCCCTCTTCAGCGCTTTTTGCTCGTGAACGCTGCAAGTGGGGAGACTGTGTGCCGCCTTCTTCTCTTCCTCTTCTACTTCGATTCCTAGCGGGTCGCCCTCTTCAGCGCTTTTTGCTCGTGAACGCTGCTCGTGCGGAGAGTCTGTGCCACCGTCTTCTTCTCTTCTTCTTCATCTTCTTCTTCTTCTACGTCTATTACAGGACATGGCCTCTCCCTGCGATCCCCATTTACCCGTGTCTTACGTAAACCGATTCCAACTAGCGCCCGCGAACTTCCTTAATTTCATCACCCCACCTAATTTTCTGTCTTCCTCGACTCCGCTTCGCTTCTCATCACCAATTCCGTAACCATATTGGTGCACCGGTTATCTAACCTACGCAGTACATGTCCTGCTCAGTGCCATTTTTTTCTCTTAATATCAATTAGAATATCTGCTGTCCCCTTTTGCTATCTGATCCACATCGCTCTCTTCGTATCTCTTAACGTTACACCTGGCAGTCTTCGTTCCATCGCTGTTTGCGCGGTCCTTGACCTGTTTTCGAGCTTCTTTGTAAGTCTCCAAGTTTCGGCCCCATATGTTAGCACCGGAAGAATGCACTGATTGTACGCCTTTCTTTTCAATAATAATAGTAAGCTTCAAGTCAGGATACCATAATGTCTGCCGTATGCGCTGCAACCAATTTTTATTCTTCAGTGAATTTCCTTCTAATGATCAGGCCTGCATGATCAGCTCCTGCAATGGTCCTTTACATGTGTTTCATTTTTCAGCCTGAGTGCGCAGGGTGAAATCCCGCCCACGTTGGCGTCATTTCGACGGGGGTGAAATGCAAAAATGCCCTCGTGCCGGGCATTGGGTGCACGTTAAGAAAACCACGGGTTGTCAAAATTCATTCATCCGGAAACCCCCATTACGGAGTGCTTCATAATTCTATCATGATTTTTTTTTTAAAATCGCATATAACCAGTGCAGATTTCGTCTAATATTGCACATGGTGCAACGAAAAAAGCCTACGAATCTAACAAGAAGCGAAAAAGAAGCTAACAAACGGAAGTAGCTTGGCGGTCTTCAAGCGTACGCGTCAGGTAGGCTGCCGACTCTGACTACGGATAACATCACAATATAGAGACAGCCGAGAGAGAGGCCTTTCGTGATGCGAGGCTAACGCAAAGCACTGCAGCGCCGGCGCGAAACCGCAATCGGGGAGGATTTAGTGGCGACCTTGAAGAACGTGCGCGTGCGTGCGTGTGCCCGGGAGACCCGGTATTTGCACCGCAGGCTCAGATTCCCGAGATGCAGGCTCCTGTGCGACGCCAAGGAGCGCTCACGCACCGCAGCTCGGAGGAGAAGGCCACCGATGACGTGACGAACTGCGCGCGCCGGCTGCCGCTGAGGGTAGCTTTCCCTGCATGCATGATAGCGGGCAGGCACGCGATCCGCGCGTTTCGTGCGGCGCCCTACATCCGCATGCCAACTAGACGTCCGGTAGAGTATAACGCCGGTGGCCATGAATCGGCGGTCCAGCTATCGGCTCACCCCTCTCGGTCGAGCATAGATACGCGGGCAGGACGAAGTTCGTCCTGGTTACTCTGGTAAAAGTAGAAAGGGTAAGTTGTACGTGCCGCAAAGTCTTGATTACCTTACGGCTTCCGTTACGCAACGTCTCGGTGCCTTACCACCGAAACATGCACCGCAAGTGTTAGGTTGGAGCACGTTGAGTAACTAAACCAGCTGTCAGTTGAGTATATTAGTGCACTGGAGCATAGCATAGCATAGTGCAGCACAGCATGCTAGACTGTGCTATAACACATAGTAAAATACACGAGTATAGAGTACTGTGTAGTAAATATTGTAAACTATGTTATAAGGTATAAAAGCAATGGAAGTAAACCTGAATATCCAGTGCATTATGGTTTCAACATAATAAAGAAAATACGCATGTCGAATATTCTGTTGTTCCGTTCCTATCGGTTTTTTTCCGTTATCATTAGACGCCCTTTATGACATCACACATAACAAAATTCGTAATAAGTTCATGCTCAACCTTACTGAATATCGCATTTATGAAGAGAATCACCATTTACCTGGAAAATAGCTCCGAGCGATAGTATACAGCAGGCTACCAAAGTGGGCGTATGATCGCAGAGCCAACGAAAATGAATTGTTAGCCTAATATTGTGAAGTGTTTCAGCAAAATGGGGCAGTATCTTTAGACAACTTAACGGTTCGCAAAGATGCCTCTAAGACAATGCGAACACGTGGTCTACGACTCCAGGTGTTATGGTCGTCCACCATATTTACACGTGACGGTGGATAAAAGTATTAAGGCCGATACTTGGCCTACTTGAAATGCATGTGTAAACGGCGGCGCAAAACAAGGACGCAGGACAGGGAAGAGGGGCCACAAAACACGGTGGTACATGAAACACGGAAGAGAGGGACTATAAGAACAATGTGATAGCACCCCTGACTGCCTGTTTTGTAATATTTGTTCCACATTTATATCAGGCAACATTAGGAAGCTGCAGGTGACCACATGCATAGCACCTGTGTTTGCTCCTGCTACCGCTAACCGCACAGCTACCTTCCCGCCCTTCTGTGCTTTGCGATGCATTTACGTCATGAACTTAGACCAGCACACTCAAATCGCTATCCTAGCCAATTTAAGAGTTTCTCAGTCTACATTAGGTATTTTGCGTTTTACTGAAGTGGCCAAACCATATGCACGTATGAATAATTTGCCATTCCTAAATTCAATCATGCGTAAATGGGATTCTTAAACAAATATGGTTAAAGGCACTGTTCATTAGTCGTGAACAACTTTCCTTCCCTACTAACTTATTTAAAAGTCTTCATATTAAATGTAGCAACTTCTGCCTAATGCATCCTTGCGAATGAGTGAGATAGCAAGCAATGGGAGCGGGCTTTATGGTACGAATACATAGCTGCATGGACGGGACGGGAGCATGAAGGGACGAATGAAGGAATTAACAAGTAGGAGGAATGAAGCGACGAGCACAAGCGCTATAATAGCGCTCGTGTTCATCCCTTCATTATACTGCCGTTATTTTAGTGTTAGTACATCCATTTTCATGTTTCTGTCACCTCTTTCTAAAGGGTAGGTAGGCGTCGTGCCCCATCCAGTGGCAGTTACCAGCCTGCTTTTCGCTTTTCCTTTCCTGTCAAATGTATATATGTATATATACAACAGGAATACTCGCAACTAAGGCTGCTCTGCGCTCGTGGAGGGGAACTGAAGGCTGGGTAACAGTTCAAGGGAAGAAGCGGTCAACGCACGTGAGGAAAACACCTCGCAGTAAAGCACAGGCCAGTCGACGTCAAAAAGAAAAAAAAAACACTCATCTTTCTTCACTGATTAGTGCACTGACGAGTGAGGGATGTTCGTGCCGTGTCTGCAGGTGCAGTGGACGATCGACCAAACATCGAAATTATTTGGAGGATGATCGACTTTGTAAATAAAGTCGAGGAAAGTGGCACAATACGTGGTTAAGCATTTCTTCGTAGCTGCATATATCACGCGCAGCACTGTCAGCCACTGTAAGTAGTGTGTCACTTAAAAAAAAAAACCAGAAAAAGAAAAGGAACACCAGTCTCCTAACCTTGCTTCTATAGTAACAGTCGCAATAATGACTCCTTTAATTTCCTCGCAGGCAGAGTAAACCTGGTCGGGACGCAACGACAGATTGGAATTCTTCTCTTCGATACTGACGAATTTTGAAAGCGTGTTAGCCCTATGTATTTACGTGCTGAAATATGTGCTGAGTCTTGCAGTTCTGACTTTCCTGCTTTTTCATTACGCTTTCAAAATGATAACGTGTGGTCATTCACGTTTGAAATACCTTAACTACTACGCTAATATATTTTTATGGCGGAATCCTTGTAGTTAACCTCATAGTGAAGCGTGTGTTTAAATCATCGCCAATTTGTTAATGTCAGCACAAGATTTGTTCACATTTATCGTCTGAAATGAATTTCCACTTTCTTGCCTACAGCTGACATATGACTTTATGAGAAAGAAAGTCTCTAATAAATGCTTATTTGCGGTCTGTGTAGTTTACGGACGGCCTTTTAGAGGGAAGAAAGGATGCATTAGCAGATTAAGTGAGCTATGTGCTTTCGTACATTGAACACAGGGCGAAGTGACGATCTTAGCAGCTTAATTTCCACACGAAGTCTTTCTTTCTTTTTACAGGCAACGTTTAGACGAAGACGGCTCAGACATGCACGATCACGCCTGTACATACAGCATGTGAAAATCACCCATTGGGTCGCAAGTGAGAACAGGTGTACACTGGGGCTACGGGTCGGTTGCGCAATAGCCGAACTGCTCCATCACCTAACGTTTTTTTTTTAAAGCATGCTTTTCCTCAATGCAAGAGCTCATTCAGTGAAGCCAACTTTACCGATACCTTTCATCGTCTCTTTATTTCCACCCTCCATCCACGCATAGAAGAAGCTAACCAAGCGCTCTTTAAGTTAACCTCGCTACATTTCCATCTATATTTCTTCTGCCTTCGTAGTACGTAATGCCACTTGTAGATATAAGTGCGCGATCGTTTACATGTGACTCAGTGGTTATCACGGCAATGGTAACTGTTTCAAATAAAATAAAGTAAAAGAAAGAAAGCGAGAAAGAAAGAAAGAAAGAAAGAAAGAAAGAAAGAAAGAAAGAAAGAAAGAAAGAAAGAAAGAAAGAAAGAAAGAAAGAAAGAAAGAAAGAAAGAAAGAAAGAAAGAAGATTGCATCCGCAATCATGAAACCCAGGCCCTCTCGGCATGCCCTCTGCCGATTACATCATCGCGTTGCCGAGTACTCACTTACTTTATTGAGGTTCTAATGCCTCGCCAAGTAACAGGCGGCGTGCACACTTCATGCTTAATGCTGATGGCTATTGTAGGTTCCAAGAGTAGGTTAGCGACCGAAAGTACGGCCGGGGTACGGCAGCAGTGGCGAAAGAGCTGCACGATACAGCCACGAACCAAAAATTTTTTCGACACTCTGTCTGTGAATGTGCTGTAATACGCGTATGTTGCCATTGTGACAAATATCATTATTAATAGTTCGCCTGTACGTGGTTTCTCCTAGCAATTCGGAGGGGGAAAAGAGGACCACATAAGATGTTGCTCTGTGGCAACTATAATTGTGTGTCTCTGAATATCTATTACAAGTTATTTAACTAGTTATGTCACCGGTAGAGCATTTAGGTATTGTTGCGTGCTGTTTTGGACAATTTAGCTCGGAACACTATGTTTTCTTGAAGTTCATGTGAGCAATGGCAACTAAGTGAGTGTTGGCCGAATACGAAATATAACTGGTTTCATTAAAAGCGGTTTGAAATAATTTAAACTACGATGCGCAAATGTGGCTCTTTAAAGGCCAAATGTGTTTATTATTTCATATTCTTGCGCAAATACGCATTCTACATAAGTGCTATTTTACTTTCGAGTACAGCACACGCAAATGCCCTCGTGTTCGTGCGTACGAGCGCGTGCGCTGAATGCAGACTAGTTGTAGTTGTTACTGTATTGGCCCACAGTTTGCTTCTTATCTACCGTCTATCTGTATTCAGCCTGTAATTGTCAAAGCAAATGATACAAGGACAGTGGTCACAACGAACGTACGCGCTAAAGGCAGCCAGAGCACTAGTTCCCTTCCTGCGCTAAATGAGCCTATGAGAAAAGTTGCTATAGCGACGTGTGCCGCCTCAGAATACTCTGTACTTATTTTCGTTTCACTACTCATCTTTCTCCCTTGCTAGCTTTTTTTCATTTTCCTTCCTCCACGTGCAGGGTAACAAACCGGAGCCTTTCCGGGTCAACCTCTCTGCCTTTTCTATGCGTCCACTTTGTTCATTATTATTATTTTTTTGCTTCACAATGTATCTTGAGTGGGGAGTGCCATTTCTCACGACGAAAGCCTCTACCATTCGTTCCCCCGAAAACAAACCTGTGTACAAGAGAGCACTTGGGCACTGCACGGCGCAGTCTTGGGTTAGTGTTGGCGCGCTACGCCAAGATTGGTGTTTCGTAGGGCTAAACAGTTCGGGGGCCAGCGCAACACCACGTCGGTCATGCGCACGATCAGAGCGAGAGAGGGAAAGACACAAAGAATGAGAACAAAGGAGAGCCACGTCGAAGAGTGCGCAGCGGGGCGTCGCACGTACTCGGCCAGGTGCGTGAGCACAGGCACATCGATTGACGGCTCCTGCGGTGCCGGAGGCACTGTAGTGGGGCTGAAAGGGGTGGTGCGGGGCGGAGGGGGGGGGGGGGGGGAGTAGTTGCGGTGGCAGACGTGTCCAGCGGCCTTTGGGCGTTCGACTCGCGCCGGCGTGCACCGATGCGCAGCCCAGATTAACGGCAGTCCCCGGCGCCGACAAAATGTGGTTCATGGCCGCCGCCACCGCAAGAACGTGGTGGACGTAGCGGTGCGCACGCCACCACGACCAACGCTTCAATAGCAGCAGCAGCAGCGCAGCGGCGGTGGCCAGCGAACAGCGCGCACTGACGGCGTAATGTTCCCCGCGTGCGACGTGACCGTGATACGCGTCCCTGGCGCCGCGGCCACTCTGCAAGCGTCCGGCAGGCAGGCAAGCAGGCAGGCCGGCTTGCCGGCACGGCCCAGTATTCGCCGGCACAGGTAGCAGCCGCCGCCGCCGCCGCCTCTGTTTCTACATTTTTTTTGTCGACGCTCTCTTTCCCTTGGCCCCACAACCTCGATCTGATGGTCCCTCGGTGTCCACGCCTCGGTGCTCGGTCGCGACAACAGCACGTAAGAGGCGCAAAGAGACCCATGCACGCGAGCACGCGCGCAGAGCGCGAGGAAATGAGACGCGAAAAGGTGGGAGGTGGGGATAACGAAAGCGCGAATAAATGACGGGGGAATGGGGAAGCGGGAGGGGGGTACGCGTAGCCAACACGCGGGAGAACCCGGGGGGCCGCCAACAGGCTCGACAGCGCCGGTGACGAGAGCAAGATTTCCGTTTCTGACCGCGGCCGGTTGCGCTTGTAGCGCGGGCGGTACATGGTGGGTTCCGAACGGAGGACGCGGCTCCTGCCTCGGTGTGCGCTAGAAAAAGCGAGATCAGAAGCAACGGAGAAGAAATAAAAAAGAAAGAAAGAGGGAGGCGGAGAGAGAGACGTGTTATAAGACAAACCAAGCTGGCGGATGGGGATGTCGGACGCGACACGTCGCCTATGAAGCACGTATTAGTCCCCACGCCGTGCTCTTAGAGCATAACCACGTGGCCAACTACATGGCCATGAAATCGAAAACAACTTTTGGAGGTAAGCGCAGGGGAGTAAGGCTGCTTCGCGTTGCTGTCGAGCTTGTCTTTTATTGCTTATTATTCTTGTTTTTTCGTCAACTTGCGCGAAACACTTCGACCCCGAAAAGCTGGAGCGGTGAGTCACCATTCGTTCACGCGACGCGCTATCATTGTGCACAGCGACGTTTCACCGGATTCAAAGCAACTGAATAGACGGAATGGCCCTTTAGGTTACGTTCCCATTGTATAAACACGGGGAAGGCGGGAGATGGAAATTGAAGACGATGAGCAGAAAAAAAAAAAAGCCTTGAAGAAGACAAGTCCACATGTCGAAACGTTGGCTCCTGCTTTCACCTTGTTCTCAGCTTGCTCATCGTTCCCGCTGTATGTGCCTCACATGTCTAATATACCACATGGTGAAAGGTCAGTGGGAGGGTTCATTCGCTGCCTTGACAGTATATTTTCAGCTCATCAGCGCACTATGCCACCATCACCTTCAGAAAGTTTACGATACTGTCTGTGCGGTGTGAGGCTATAGGCCCTCGTACATTAAAGGGAAAGTTGTCCTCGAACCGAGTGTAACATAAAGTTATCAAGGAAACCAACATGAGATTCTCAGAGAAAAAGCATCGCAGTTGAAACATTTGTCCTGTGAGGGGTTTGAATCCGGTACCAACACCTTTTCGGGGCCATCGCTCTTAAATCTGAGCTAACCAGGATGTTAGCAGATCGCAGCGGAAGGCTGAATTAATCGACCACTCGAAGCATAGGGGCCCTGAATATGGCAAATTAGTTTTACGCAATACGGCAAGATAGAGTAAGGCTGATGAAAGCTAAAATTGCCATTCACTCGACTGCAGAACGAAACAAAATATAGCAAACGGGTTTCCTCTGTAGCTTCGTGCTAAGGACGTGCCAATAACATTTTTTTTTCCATTTCATGACTTTTCTTCTACCTTGCAGACTTCCGCAGATCTGATTTCCGAATGTCTCTAGCACAATTATCAAATTTTCTAGGGAAACCCCCATGATTCTTCTGGAAGAAGGAAAATGCCGATAAGCGTAAAAGAAATAAGTGAGCACAATACGTCATCAGAGATGGAGCGACTATGGTTTCGTTTGCGTGAACTTGACACGAGTGGGCCCAGCAGGAAGTCCAGCTGTCCCAGCCCCTACCGGCCTCGTCAACACGCCTTCTGCCAAGCGGGTTGCGTGAGTCAACCCAATTTTTGCAGGCGGGTTGACAAAACTCTCATCGACGCTCGCCCAGCCCGACCCGCTGGCGTTTAGGCGAACCCGACAACCAAACTTCGGACTTACAGGCCGACTCAGCCCGAACTTATCACGTTCACGTAAACCTAGCTATAATGACGCAGGAGCAAGGAGGAGAGGCAGTGAAATACCTCTCGCGAGCAGTGGACTCCACGTTCACAGAAGTTTATAGCAGCAGCGAATTTAGAACTTACCCTGGCCACTAATTTACAGCTCCGTGTTCTGTCCGATCTTCCACGACGTGACTTCACCCTTCTAGTCGGTCTATAGCTTGGAGTAGCTTTTTTTCAAATGCATGCTCCTTTCTTATCTTAACTTTCTTAACTTTCTTAACTTTGTGACTACCGCGGGTGCAGAGGAACGAGGGCACGCGCGCAGAACAGCCCTCTCAGCCACGCTAGACCAATTAGACAAGCGCCCGCTAACGGAAAACAACGTTCTTGGAAATTGACCTCCACGAACATCAGCGCGAGCCGCTATGAAGGCACTGCTATGTTGTTTGACAGACACGGAACTTTGTGACAAATTCTGACTGTATACTGTGTGACAGAAAATATTAGCGGGACTTTGACGCTGCGTGACGTCTTCGCAGACTACGTGGCAGCGCCCGCAGAAACAGTTTTTCATTGTGTGTGGCTGGTGTGTTTTGTTTTTCGTAATTTTTCTCTAATCTATTGCATCCCTGTCCCCTTCCCCCGGCACAGGGTAGCCAACCGGAGATAAGCTCTGGTTAACTTCACTGTCTTTCCTTTCTCTTTCTCTCTCTCTCTCTCTCTCTCTCTCTCTACACGTCTTTTTCTGTTTAACGGCTACAGCTCCGTATCTGGTGTGTGCTTTAGGCCGCAGGTCGTCGATTCGTTAAATATTTGTCCTCAGATATACCTGTCAAATAATTGTCATTTGCATTCACATTGTCGTCGCAGTGTCGCATGATAGCTAACGCCAGTGTCCTCCATTGCCGCCGACGTAGGGTAGAGCCACGCTAACTTTTCCAGTTGCAGCACCCGCAATCGCTGTGGAGCAGGGGCGAAAGTTGGGGCGAAATGATGAGGTGAGCTTTCCTGTGGAAGAATGTGTTCGAAAGGATGCCGAAACAGCTTTCGAAAGTTTCAGAAGAAAGGTATCGATACACGTGGCGCAAAATATAGTTCGTCGTTTCTTCTTTGCACCAAAGGCTGAGAGGTGGCCCAACGAGGGCGCAGAATTTCACTTCGAGATTGCGGCGCAAGCCGAGTTCTCAATTTGGGAAACGAAGCTGTTCGCAATGGCAACAATTCAAGGAAGTAGTTGCGGCCTTAGTGATGGACCACGCACAGTTCCAACCATAACAAGCGATATATTTTTGTGAGCATTTGCGTCGTCCTCTCGTGAGCGTGCTTGCTTTCATTTTGTATAGCAATACACGTACGATTCCTATCATGTTGATGCTTCTTTCTTTTATTCTCGTCTTATCTTTAGCTCTTCTTATTGTGATTCGTTCTATAGATGAGTAACGTTACACATCACAAAAGGTTCTCTTTTTTCTTCTTATTTTTAGCGTTAAAAGTGGCCTTAAGAACATCGAAAGCCTCACTACTAAATTGAAAAATGAACCTCTCCTTAAATACATTTAGTATAAAAGAAGTCGCCGTTCTCAACGAAACGTGCGTTGTTGCGTTGGCCATACCGTTTTAAATGTTGTGATATTTACTTCGCAATGATGCGGACTAACCGAGCGGAAACAGCGGTGCATTATGCTTTCGAAAGTTCCCATTGCGAACTACGCAAAGCTGTCTCGTTACTTTCGGATTTTTTTTTTTCTTACGAGAAGAAAACTTGTCTCTTTCGCATACGTATTTTTCAAAGCTCTAGAGATGGTTACGTTATAGTTATGCGCCACAACAAATCGCGATGTCGAGTACATTTTTAAAACGTATCAACTTCAATCGCCAACGTGTTCAGTACATTTGAAGTAGAAATGAAAGAAGATACAGGAGATACTAATAGTTAATATCGCGAACAACGTTAAGCTGACATGCCTAAATTGATTAAAAATGTAGTGGAAGCGCTAAGAAGCTTGTTACAATGATGCGAAAAAAACAATAATCATGCTAAAACTGCTGTGACGCGAAGAATTTCGAAACCACTCGAAGATATGGCGGCGAGGTTGACTGCACTAAAACAAATTGTTTCCGAAAGATGTTTGCAAGGTGGAACTGCTGCCTCTTTTAGCTTTCTTTATCTTCGTCTTTTTTTTCTTCAAGGCGTACCTTACAGAAGCAAGCGAGTGTGGGCTATCAGTTCTGAGCCGCTTCAAGTACACATATTCAAAGGATATTGAGGAGGATGTTCCAGAGGGTGCCAAGAAATAAGCCGTGCGCAATTCCCTCTAATGAGGTGTTTTTTGCATCGCGCGACCATCCCAAAGCACAAGGCCAAGAAGCATAGCCTCATGCAAAAGTCGTAATAGTAACAATAAAAGAACAGCGTGGAGACGCGGATTACACCGTATTACCGCGTCCATCCCCTCACCGCCTCCGTCTTTTCTCCCGAAAGCCTCATGATCACGCACATCGCGCATCTCTTGCCCAGATAGAAAAATGGCGGCGTACTGCGCACACGCGTCACGATAAGGGAGACTGAGCCTTCTGAAAACATAAGCTTGAAACAAGAACGAAGAAAGACGCAAGGCTAGCGCGAAAGATAAAGGGAAGATGAGACATCGAGGTTGACAAAGAAGTGGGTGCTCTCCGCGTTCTTAGTTCCTACGTCTTTGTCGGTTCTTGTTTTATTCGTTCGCCGAAGCAAGCCGGCACAGCCCACACTTCGTAAATGAGACACATGCGCCGCAACATTAGAAAGCTGAAGCTAATTGCTATAGACGCGCGACCACTGTGGTGCATATCTTTTTTTTTTTTTTTGGCTAGCTGTATACGGTGCTCAAACGCACCTGCCACTCCTGACGTTGGTTCGGTGCCATTAACAGGATTCTGGGTGTAGTACAAGCCACTGCTGCCGCCGCCATCCCTCGCTTATTTCGATTTTCCTTATCTCACTTGCATAGAGACGCGTCGTCTGATTTCTAGGAAGGCTCTGGCTACAAAAGCCAGAGAAGTCGTTTTTATCTCTCGGATTCCGTTGTTTGGCTCGCAGCACTTGTTCAAAAAGAAACGCTTTGCGAGTGGTGAACCTGTTAGCGATTTCCTAGAAATGGTCTCGCCGTTCGCGGTCCTTTCTTTTATTTTTTAAAGCTTTGTTTTGCTCCCTCATAGAAGTATAAAGGCGTGGCGCATTCAACAAGAACTTGATAAGCCAAGGTAAATGTGCCCTGACTTACAGATGTATTTGGAAGCAGTGTTCCCACGCGTATTCGAGGAAAACGAATGTTACCTGACAGAGCAAGGAAAGCGAATGAAACAAAAAAAAAGTGCTTAACACATGTGAATAATAATAATGAAAGAAAAAAGCGACTTAACGGACTTGCGCGAAGGTTTCTGTCTAATGCAGGCGGTGAAATCCCGAGAGCTAGAGAATATTGTTCGTAGGTGGTGTTTATTCATAAAAATACTAATGTTAACACACGTTTTCTGCATGCTTTAACCTCTTCGAGTTAGAGTACCACAATTGGAGAAAATTGTCTTGGGCGAAGTAATGGCGCTTTTAAACGGGACAAGAAGAAACGACAGACAGGAGCGCTGACTACCAACCATAATGATCATAACTGACTAGCAACCATAATGATCGCATATGAGTGCTAGTCGGTGTTCTTGTCTGCATTTTGCTCTTAGGTGGCCCCTTTCGAAAGCACTGTTTCTTCCCCCCGAGTAAGCACAAAGCAAGACATATTACACACTGTAAAAAAGAAAGAAAGAAGCACTCACCATTTGTACTTCAGAGACTGTACTTATGCTGATAATCTGCATAGTGACGCCAACTTCCACTGGAACGCCTGGAAAATACAGAAACAGAAGCGACAGACGTCATTTGTGGCGCTGTTTCTAGAAGCAAAGGCCTTGGCTCGCACACGCCCACATTAAGAAACTGTGACTAAGGTACCGCGCACGCTATGAAGTTGAAAAGCAGGAGCTGGGTTGCGTGATACTTATTTGTTGAACCTAAACAGACAGAGATGTTGCGGAGCGTAACAGATGAGCCACCTCGTTCGAGGAGTACTCCGGAAATGGGTACCGACGTCAAAACTTTTCACTAGAATCTAGGTGTGAGCTATTATTCAGAGTTTATTCCCTTATAAGCTCGCCTTTGAAATTCCGCTGTTTACGACAGGGGATAACTGACCTGATATAGTAATAGTCAATGACCGCGAACACAAAAGAAGAAGCGCACAGGGCTCCAAACTCCAGACCACAACGGAAAGGCGTGATCTTTCAATAAGTAAACGAATATTTACGAATTTCTGTTGCCTTGATGTGGCGTCGACAAGTGCTTATCGCATAATTGCTGCTTAGCAACATGCGCAGAAAGACAGAACGACATATGTGAACAAAACCATAATAGCGCATGTTAGAAAACAGTGCGCGAAAGCAGAACTTCCACAGAGACGACAAAAATGTTTACACTGACAGAAATGCATTAAAGTACTCATCGACAAAATAATACGGGTTAGGTCCCAATTTTTTTTTACACGTAGTCAAGAACAGCTCATTCCCATGTCGTCATTGTCCTGTTTAAAAAAAAACTAAACACAAAGCACTAAAACTAACAAACTTTCGTTTTTGCTCCTTCGTCTACTGAGGCCTGGCACAAGTGCTTATAGAGCGGGTGCGTTTGCGGAATGCAAAGCACCCCGCTCACAGGCTTCTAGTGCACCCGTGTCACGCACAGCCGTCAAATCAAAAGCGCCGATTCGCTCGCCATGGCTCAGGAGAAAGCGCATTACAAGCTAGGGCCGCGATGAGGCCACGCGTGGCCTAGCCGTATACGCGTGCTCCGAGCACCGTATAGCGCAGCAGCCAGCAGAGTTCAAACCCAGAAGCCACCGCTAGTTGGCGCTGACGCACTTGGCAGCCGGCCACTCGACGACTTCATACACAACCGCGATTCCAACTGTAGAACCTCATTTACATGCAGCAACGCACGCAGATATTCGCGAAAGTACAGCAGCGACGCAGCAGTTCCGAGAGCCGTGCAGTCAATGCGAAAAGAAATGTGGAAGCTACAGAGGCTATGGGCGTTCCGCAAATGATTGTCCCTGTTTCGTACACAGGAAGCAACGCTGAGCCCAGCAACGACTGGTGCGTTGAATCCCCTTTGAACAAGCTGTTTCGCCAGAGAACTAATAGCATCGAGCACGTCCAGTGCTTACGGTTGTGCAAACGTAACTCTGCAACAACGCTAGGTGGATGAATATTTTTTTTCGGGCTCAGTGACAAGCGCATAATTTATTCGAGCAGCCGCTTCAAAGCGCCGACTCAGCGACTAGGTTCGCGTGTTTCAACTTGAAAAGTTCGCCTCATCTATATGCCTCATCTAGTCGTGAAGCGACAGAACCGTGCCCATTTGTTTCCGAGGATCAAACGCAATCAAACGGGATTAGTTTACCAGTGTCAACAGCGATCTCCCACGGGAATTTTGTAGTGGCGTACACTGTTTGCTTCCTTTGCCTCTCATTTCAAATTAGAGCGGTTGATGGGCGGACGAATATTTTGCCACGTTCATGAGAGACAACGAGGCAATGAATTGGAACGAAACACGAGCACAAGCGTCCAATTATTCTGTAAGGTCTCACATAACGCAAGATCTGTTTCTTCAAAGATTACATTTAACACTCTTATATAAATAAAAACTGGTGCCCTTGAAGGCTCATCACGGAATTTCGAAGGGGCCACAAGCTTGGCTTTACAGCACCCGTGTTTGGATAGGGGTGGATCAAAGACCTGGGAACGTAATCTCCTGATAAATTAAAATTAGCCGTTGCATTTACCAGAGCCGTTGGCGGTCGTGCACCTGTGAGACTATGCTTCATAGCATTAGGACCAATGACCGGAGTAGGGACCTGCCTTCAGGGGAAGCAATTTAAACTAAAAAAGGACAAAGAAAATGATGTCTTTGTATCAGTGATAGGCATGCCATGCTGCGAAACTGTGAAAAAAAGGATGTTACGAATATCTCTTGCGATCGAGTTAGTTCGTGCAATAAGTCGGTGAAAATGATGCCGCTCTTTCGTTCTCGCGTCGTGTTTTGTGCGCAGTATTCTGATACTCTAAATATACACGGAAGGGGGTGGGGGGACAGAATTCATACGGTATTGTTAACAAAACGCAACGTCAGCGAATAGTCATGATTCCCATTTGACTCTTACCTCGAGAACTTTCAAGTCTCAGCGAGATTCGCTGTATCGGCACTGGCGTTCCCGCGACGCCGTTTCGAACAACATTTGCCTTTACACCGAAAGCAATGGAGAATAGCGGAAGCAATTGAGTTCTTGCAGTAGAGATTGCCGAACAGCAGTTATTCTCTATCATGAATAAGAAATGAAAGGAAGAAAAAAAAATGAAGCGCTTTTTTGCGTTAGTGATGAAAGAAGAAATAACACTGCGGCAGCAGTCGAGGGAGCGTAATTCAAACGGAAGCGCTTCCGTCTAGGCTAAGTAAGGAAAGAAAATAATAAAGGTCGCACCGTTAACCAGGAGTACCTCTGTTTTAACCAGTGCACTCATAACACGGAGCGGAAAGAAATACGGACAAACTGAAATAAAAGGAGTCGCTTTAAAAGGCAGCCTCCATGTGGACTCAATTTCGATCAAAGCGGCAACTAATATTTTAGCACTCCCTTTCTCTACGATACGACAGGAAACTCAGGAACAACCATCAGACGTATTGCGGGCCATAAATTTTGTTTTCACAGCGCACTCGGGGAAAGAATCCGGTAGGAAGAACAAAAAAGAAAGCTTCAACAACAGCCGCAGTAGAAAGGCCAGTGTAGCACAGCTGCTGTACCTCGCAATGTGAAGGGGAAAAAAATAAATTGCAGCCGGTGACGAGAAAGAACGTAGAGATTATAATGTAGAAAGCTCGTGTAAAGATAGATATGAAGAACTCTTAGAAAAGGGCGAATAAACGAAGAAAGGAAAAAGAAGAAATACTTTGGGCCAAGATGTAATACGATGGTGCATCGTAGAAGGGAAGGTGAAACCACAGCAAAGAAACCGTAAAGGCGTGCGAGCACATTTTCATTACCTTTTTTTTTCGGTTATTTTTGCTTCTCACCAATCTGTGCCGAAAGAGCTGCTGTATTGCTTCGTTTTTACCAGTGGGTTGCTCTAAGGCGTCAGCCGGGACTGTCTAGATGCCGAAGACATTGCGGCAATTGGCGAGTAGTAGGAAAAAACAAAACATTTCGTTTCTTCGCAATTGCAATTTTTTTTCACTCAATAACACGATAGGAAAAGAACGAGCGCGTGCGAAGGAAAGGGCCATCTGTGTTTTACAATTAAGAGCTGAAACATAGCAGAACGAGAGCAGAGATATTTTCCTACTTGTTTTCGCACCACGGACACACACGAAATAATAACAAACAAGAGACAGAGAGAGTTGAATTAAGCGACAACCTGGCGCGGTAATGACCGATCAGGAGCACTTCAGCTATGGAGCAGTTTGAAATGCCGAAATACTATTGTTCATTGAGTCTGCTAGTCTGCTACGGTGCGACACGATTGGCCCGTTGGATGCCAGACGACAAACACTTCTGTTGTTCGCCATTGTTACGTTCTTGTTTTTATTTACACTTATGTATGTTTGGCTACCTTCTCTTTTTATTTTTCAATCAACTTTGCTGCTTGATAATTTCTTTTGAGCACTTAGAGTGCGAGGAATTCCACTCGTGAGCACACATGTCTGTGCTACATGTTCGAAACACTAACATCGATAGCGTGCTCACTTTAAGCCCAGTTCGTAAGCTTCACCTCTTCCCTGCACTGTCTTTTTGCTTATTTTGGTTTTTCTGCGCTCATTCAACCGTAAGATATGCCCGGCTTTATGTCAGCGATTGTGTTAGCCCTCACACTCACTATTTGCCTTGAGCAGCCGTGATAAATCCTCACAGCTAGCCTAACAAATTCCTTGACCCGCTGACATGGTCGTTCGTGGGACGTCTTTGGCACGTTTTGCTGTCAATTCGGCGCAAAATTATGCGCAGTAAACAAAAGTGAAAGCTCTTCAAGATAAAGCCATGACTACCGGGAACGTGAGAGCCTCCGCAGCTTACACCTAAACTACCGAGTGCCCCATTTGTAGGAAGCGATCAATGAGAAAGGCAGCGCTGCCTGGTGGATACGAAGGCGCTGACGTCAGGTTTGTATGAAGTGACGTTGTTACTTCCCTTTGGTTTCTACAGACTCTGCATGTCGGGTTCCCATGATATGCGGGACACAGAAGTAAGTTATTGCAAAAGGAGAATGCTGTTGGTCATATGTCAGAATCAACCCTTACAAAAGTTCCGGTAAAGTGAAATCTTAAGAACCTAAAATACCTGGTTCCAACACAAATTAGCATAAAGTTCAAGTGAATTAGAGTTCATAACACACACAGGCAATAAAAACCTAAAATAAAATAAATGGGCATTGCGTTGAGTTTTTGGCACTCCTCGATAGCTGCTGCAAATGCGACCGAAAAAATAAAGACAAAGTGAGCTCTTAGCCAATGTGGAGGAAGTTAAGTTCGCTCGAACCTACGCACTGTCAAGCGCTCGCGCTCTTGAGCTGGTAATGGTCTGAAACACAGCGGAGATGCAGTTGTAACACGTTTGTTGTGAGCTTTGCGCGTTGTAACGCAAGGAAGAGAGGTAAACGAAGAAGGAGTCGCGGTCCGTAGAACGCGAAAAAATAAGCAGGTGCTGTCATGGCTCAGTACTCTCATTTTCCCGAAGCGTCCAAGTAACGATCTCCCGCAGCTCCACAAGCTTTGGCCTGTGGACTCTATGAGTTACATTTGGCGGCAAATTCTTCGAAGCCTTGCTACACGATAAACTGTATTACGATCGCCACATCAACGACGCACCTGTCGCTACAAATCATGCTCTGTGCGTGTTAATACTTTAAGACCCCCACATTAGATTATGTTCTATATGATGTATGAGAACATCTCGCTATGAAATAATACATGAAACATTTATGCACTCTTTTGGTTCACTACTAGGCGCGTTACCGAGTTCGCTACCAACGGCAGTGGTTTGTTAATGCGAAGGTCGTAAATAAGTGGGTTGGCCAGAAACATAAGTAGTGCACGCAAGAGCGGCGTTGTAACTTTTTTAGCTACAGGGAAACGAAGTTCGCAAGGCGTGCGTGGTTTCTTCGAAATGCCCCGTAGACGGATACGCCCTGGGACCCGCCAATATTGCCACTATCGGTGCATGATTTATACCTAATAAAAGTCAAGAAAGTACAATGCGCCCGATAACTTTTGCCACTCTCGACAAAGCTATAACAGCGAGGCATGCCATGGGCTCGAAAAATATTGGCGTCGGAGCGGCAAATTTATGAGACTATATGCGAACGAGCTCATTCCCAGTGTATTATAGGCTGGGTGCTTGCTTTTTGTGCATTCCTTCGCCTTTCGACGGTAATCAGCCAACGCCCCTGTACTCTTCTTGCCCTAATTACGTGTGCATTAAATTTTACCCAAAGCATGTGTGTGTGCGTGTTTTTTTCTTTTTCCTTCGTCTTCCAGCACGCATCATTTACGAGCCCGAAAGTTCTCTCTCTTTTGCTAGTCCATCTTCCTCACTCTAAAGGGGATTCTCTTTTTTGTTTTTGCTGCGGGGAGATGAGCTTTACATTTTAATATGCCCCATGGTATTACCGATTGTACGTCGAAATTCGCGTCTAGACGAAATTCGGCACGACAACGTTATAAAAAAATTATGGGGTTTTACGTGCCAAAACCACTTTCTGATTATGAGGCACGCCGTAGTGGGGGACTCCGGAAATTTCGACCACCTGGGGTTCTTTAACGTGCACCTAAATCTAAGTACACGGGTGTTTTCGCATTTCGCCCCCATCGAAATGCGGCCGCCGTGGCCGGGATTCGATCCCGCGACCTCGTGTTCAGCAGCCTAACACCATAGCCACTGAGCAACCACGGCGGGTTCGACAACGTTATTATTTCGTCATAACAGTTTGCGCATGTAGATAGCTCGCTACCAGTTAGATCCCATTCGTACGAACATCTCAATTTCTCGGTGACATGACTCAGGGCATTACAAAGTGAAAGCAAATTTATTTATCTGGCAGTATGGTCAATGATTGATTGATTGATCAATTGATTGGTTGACTGATTGATTGATTGATTGACTAATTGATTGATTGATTAATTGATTTAGTATGACCTCGCAGATTATATATATACACACAGGGGCACTATAGCGAAGAGCTCTGGGGTAATTTCGATCCCCTTCGTTTCATGTGCTTCAAGAATGAAAATTATATTTTGGGGTTTTACGTGCCAGAACCAAGATGTGATCATAAGGCACGCCGCAGTGGGAGCCTGCGGCTACATTTGGACCACCTGGGATTTTTCAAGGCGCACTTAAACCTAAGTACAAGAGCATTTTTGTATTTCGCCCCTATCGAAATGCGGCCGCCATTTCCCGGGATTGAACCAGCAACCTCGAGCACGGCAATGTAATTCCATAGCCACGAAACCTCTGCGGCGGGCAACTTGCCTTCTATGTCTCCTTTTTTTTCTTTTCCTTTTTTTTTTACAGCCCACCCAATCGGGACGCGGCGGCTGAGGGCAGAACTCGAACACACGACTTCGCGTTGAGCACCAGAATGCCAGAGCCACTGGCGAGGACGGTGACTGCAGATCTGTGAAACAGGCACCCTTGTTGATTAAGGGCAACGCGAGAGGGAGCGAAAAATGAAAGCATGCGAACGGACGCTTCATGAGGCACGCAACAAACGTAACCAGTCTTGATCAGGAATTCTTGATATTGAATACGGTTGTTCCAGACATATAATCTTTCATCATCTCTACAAAGTCATCTCTTCAAATAGATTCTATTTCATTTACTTACTTTTTTGTTAAACATGGGTTGAGATATTCGCAAACTGGTCGACTCGCAAACTACTACTTTCTTACTAGTTTTTCTAAGACAGCGTTATCTCCAGGCAGCAATGATAAAAAAGGTAATTATTACTTTCCATGCTTAGAAACGCCAGTGCACGAAGTAGTTGAAACGTGGATGTTCGCGCAAATGCGAAAATAATTGAGGGCCGCTAGGCTACGTGCTAATCGATTTTCGAAAGCGTGATGCAAGGCTTCAATAGGCGGAACACGTCGACTGTAAGGATTTTTTTTTTTTTTGGCTTCGCATTTTTGGTTGATTCTTGTTTTCTTTTTCGGCGAGACAAAGCGAGCTGAAAACAGGCAAAGAAGATCGGTGAGCCCTAATTAGTGAGGAATTAGACTAGGTACTCCCAATTAACCCTAAAGCCCGGCTAAAACTGAAGGACTAGAACGCGCATACCTAACGCGGATGGCTGTTTTCTACAAAGTCAGCTGAATTCCTAATTAGGGGGCGGGAAGAGCTTAACCTGCATGTATTTGCAAACTACTGAATGAAATTTCTTTTAATTTTTGGACAGCATGAAACATTCGCTGAAATGCGATCGACTAGTTCTTTAGAGAGAGAGAGAGAAACGAAGAGGGAAAGGTAGGGAGGTTAACCAAGGACCTGCCCGGTTGGCTACCCTACGCTGGGGAAGGGAAAAGGGAAGAACAGATAAGGGGAGAAAAGAAAAATAATAGTTAGTCATTCACAGTCAGTCGCAGAGGAATCTCCACTATCACAAGCGTTCATGTAATCCAGTGTCCTTACCCGCCGTGGTTGCTCAGTGGCTATGGTGTTGGGCTGCTGAGCACGAGGTCGCGGGATCGAATCCCGGCCACGGCGGCCGCATTTCGATGGGGGCGAAATGCGAAAACACCCGTGTGCTTAGATTTAGGTGCACGTTAAAGAACCCCAGGTGGTCAAAATTTCCGGAGTCCTCCACTACGGCGTGCCTCATAATCAGAAAGTGGTTTTGGCACGTAAAACCCCAAATATTATTATTATTAATCCAGTGTCCTTCAAAAAGCGCAGAAGAGCTTTTGTGGCCTTTTGTTTGCAACAACGCATAGGCGATGGTCCAAAGACCTTCAGAGAGCGCTCTATTGACTAGCACGATGAGTTTCACTTGTAAAGTACGTCGCTGAGTGTCAAAGGATGGGAAATGACACAGAAGGTGCTCTTTAGTCTCATCGCACCAGTACAAATTGCACGCCGCACTGTTGGCCATTCCCATCAGGAATGAATAGCAATTTGTAAATGCGACGCCCAAGCACATGCGACACAGTAAAGTTGTTTCGCGACGGGAAAGTCCTGGTGGCAGGCAAAGTCGCAAGTTAGGGTGAGCTTCACCAACTCACCAGTTTTTGGAAATTTTGATGCTGTATATAGCATGAGGTCAATCGTCGCATGCGATAGACGGTCAACACATACAAGTTGATTCTGGACCGGGGACATGAAGTAGCACGTTGACATTCACAGAGTATCTTGATCACACGGCGTACTCGAACAATGATTTGGTGCAAACCACCGCAAAATAGAGACTAATGGATTTTTACTTGCTTGAAATGTTGAGATGCCCGAGCACCCGTATATTCTAGAAGGTGTACGTTTCACATTAAACACCCTTTGAGCACCCCGCCGTTAATTAGAGGGCGCACAAAGGATGTTCTGCTAACGAATGTTCAGATAAAGTAAAGGCGGAAAAAGGGCCTTTCAATATCTAATCCACATTCGAGGGTGTAATGTTTCCGTGTGTACAGGATAACGCCGGCGTCAAATGCTTGCGTTTCGATTGTCAAGTCTGAATCGTCGATAATCTGATAACGTGCACGTACCACTATGACCCATGCTATGTTTCTTCAGTTATTTTTCTTTTTCATTGTCTAACATGCACTGACAACTACCTAAACAATATATTTGGCGAACTTAGTGAAGCACACTTTGAGATAAGAAAAAGCCCCACCATGGTAGCTAAGCGGTTTTCGAAATCGGGCACCGAAAGCAACTTGGGGAATGTGCTGAACAAGTCCATGGAAGTGTATTTGTCTTGAAATGGTTTGGGTCCTGCACAGCAATCTGCAGTAGACTACAACTGTGGCGGATGCTTTTTATTCCTATGCGTGCCCCTGTTACAAGCCATTAGTGGGCTTCATTGTTATCTTACTGCAAACCTTTTAGCGGGTCGAACGTACCCACAGTATACTAGCTCTTTCCATAAGTACAATCAATTAAGTGCACCGCTATCTATACAAAACTGCATCTGAAAGAGAATGAACGTAAAGAGCTTCTTTTGGTAAGCAGGGTGAAGGGGAAAGGGGGATGCATGCGAAACACACAAAAAAAAAGCTTTGAGTCAAGCTCCTTTCTTCTTTGGTTTTCTTTCAACCTTGATCGGATTGCCGTTGGTTTTACTTTTGATTAGACTCAGAATGATGCTTTATCGACGATTTGACTAACATAACAATGCTTGTTCCTTTCCACGTAATTCCATTTGACTCTCAACACAAAGGAATGCTCGGCACAACGAAGTGATTTGTATTTGTTCCGACGACCGATGTAAAACCTGTATGGAAAGGATTCTATGTAATTCCGTGGAATTCTAAGTTTTAGAGCAAAGCAAACAACACATCAAAAAAGTTTACAATTGCTCCAAGTAAAACAATAAAAAAATTTCTACAGGCGCGTTAGTTAAAAGCAATCGCTTTGCTCTAACGAGGTTATCAAGACATTTTACCTGCACTACCCCTGCCTAAGCTCTGAATAACTACTGCAGACAGCTGGTGCTCAATTCTTTGCCTGACAAATTACGCTCAACACGTATGTCATAGCAAGAAAAGAGTGTCCCGCTGCAACATGCTCCTTATGAGAAAAGAAAGAGATAATAAAGCGGGGACTACAAGAAAGCTGGGGAAAATTGTTGCAACGATTCAAACAAGGCCCACACTATGGAGAGGAAGGCGGAAACAAAACTGAAATCCGGCCTCCTGACGCACTCGCTAAGAAAATAACTTCCTCCCTGCCGTTATCAACCGGCCGGGGCAGTAAAAGAACTTCCACTGCGTTGAGCTCGGCGAAAACTGCCCGCCGCAGTTTATATGCCCTCAGCATTCTCTGTTTGTTCGCTCTGCCGTCTTCTTTCACTTCGCTGTCATTCTCTCTGTCTCTCTTCGAATGCCTCCCACGAGGGGCAGCCGTCGTGCGGCCCTTTGTCGCAGCCGTGGCGCCCGAATCTCCGAGCCGTTTGGTTCGAGACCATCAATCTAGCGGCAGGAAAAACATATCCTGCGTGTTTTTCTCTTTCTTCGCCTGCGTGCGAGCGACTCGCGCCCGCTCATTCCCCTGCCTCTGGCCCAAGAGAAAACAAAACGGCGCGGAATCACAGCGGGCAGTCAGCGCCGTCTGTCGTGGACGCGGACAGCGGCCGTCGTAGCGTTAAATTGTTTCCCCGTGTCCTCTACGTGTCCGTTTGATCAAAGAGCGCCGTGGCTGATGGTGGGAAGCAGCGGCGAGCACCCCACCCACCGCGCACGGCGGTGCGTTTTGTGCCGTGCCGAGCGCTCAACGCTGTATATACACGCGAGCACATCCGCATTGAAACTTGGGCGGACATTCGCTGTTTTTTTTGTTTTTTTCAACAGAGCGCCTATCCAAAGAACGCTTTTGCCCACAAAAAGCGCAGGGGGGTAACATGAAGATTTCTTCAGATCTGCGTCGACATTTAATCGACCTCTTTATCTTACACTGCGGACGGCGTCTTCTCGCATTTGTTATATTGTGTCTTGGCCTGTTTGCAAACACCTCAACTTCTATAAAGTCCCAACTAAACCGCGATGGCACGAGCTGTCACTTTATCGTATTTCTACTTGGACGTCTCACTATAGTAGCATCAGCGCGTCATCTAGCTAGAGCATTGTGACTCATATCCAAGTGAGCACATACTCTACATCCGCGCCAGCATTGCAGCGACATCTGCAGAGCACTCTCGTGGCAGCCACGAGTCTCCAAGATCTTCGTTGTGGAGCAACAAGACGCGCGCCACTCTGGAGAGAAGCGACGTCGTAGTCAGCTGTATTATTATATGCACTTTTTTATGAGCTATAGGGTTAGCTTCTCAGAAGAACGCTCATCTACCTTGCCGCGGACTCGGTTTTTATTCCCGGCCGAAGCGACATCGACAGCGAAGCCATTATTACTTATTTTTTAAAAATTTATTGCTATCTCAAGGGTCCCAGTTACACGAGCAGTGGGCAAGTATAAATGCGGCTATGGTGATGATGACATTACAAAGATGAGTCAAAACACTTGACGGCTGCTCTGAAGCGCGTCGTATCGCGGATGAGTGCAGTGTGTCACGAAAGGCCATTCCACTCCGGGCAAGTTCGGACAAAGAGTGACTGCAGGAACGCAGTGGTCCGGGCTCGTAGCGAAATTAGCAAGTTAGGATGGCCTGTACGACGAACATGATGAGCAGCCTGGATAAGCTGGCTGTCACGTGATGTGGAATGAAAAAAAAAAAGCTGTGATAGGGGCAGAGGCGAGAGATGCGACAACGAGAGGCAAGAGGCGAAAGCGATATGTTAGATTTTAGGGAAGAAACGTTAGTGTGGTACGAGTAATCCGAAAGAATAAATCTAGCAGCACGGTTCTGAACGAATCGGAGAGCTTTAGTGAAATTATACTGGTGTGTGCCAAAAATAGCACATGCACATTCGAGTTTTCGCCGCACGAGCGTTTTATAGGCAACTGATTTTACGGATGGCTGCGCCATGAGGAGACTGGGGTGAAAGTGGCCAAGAATTATGTTACCGGAATTGATTATGTGGGTTACACGATGTGACCAAGACAAACGTGTGGAGAGGTGAATGCCTAAGTACTCGTAGGAGTCGGTGGTAGATACAGAACAGTTATTAATCTTGCAGGCAGGGAGGATTTACTATATGTATGTATGTATGTACAGCCAAAAAAAGAAAAGTTCACTGAGGCACGAAGCAAGGCTGCACTAAATTAGCACTGCCTGACGCCATCTGCCTCCTGTTTCCAGCTACCAGCAGACCTTTATGGATACGGCACGGGCTCAAATCACAAAGGAATCCTTCGGACTTCAAATTAGATGCACGGAAGACTATCACAATTCTCCCTGACACAAATGGTGATAGACAAACCACTGCCGAACCGAAATCAGAAAGCCCGCATGGCTCCGGATGTCGTTACCCCTTCCTCACAAGAACGACGGCACCAATTCGCTCCGATTCCTCCGAGCTTGCTCTCCCGAATGCGCATGCGTGAATCCTGCAGCTCGCAGTTTGCATTACGAGTCGTCAGCTTTTATTCCGCTTTCCTCGGCGATAAAGACCGGCTGCTCTTCAGCATACCCAATATCGGCCACGACGACGGCGTTGACAGTCTCGAGTTTCGCAACTAGCGCCCTCCGGTCTCGTTGTACGCCCGTAACGCAGCGCGACGACTCCACCGCGCGTGCCCGACACCCTCGATCGTGTGCACCCGTGGCAATCTTCGGGTCTGGGGGCTTCCGTGCATTTGCATGTGCGCGAAAAAGCATCCTCGCGGCTCTCACCACTTCGGAGCACAGCTGTTTCCATACGCAATACGCACCAAATCCGTCTTTCTTTCTTTTTCCTTGCTTCCTCTCGTTTCTATAGTGATCATGAAACTTGCCTCGAACGCAAGCAGCTGCAAGAACAGCAAAATAAAAGCATTCAAAGGCTAACCTAGCAGCAGAAATGCGTAGAAACCCGCTTCATACGCTCTCCACGCTTTTTTTTTTTTTGGTGACAGCACGTTCAGCACGGCTTTGATCCCGTCATTGCCTGCGGCACTAGCCGGTTCGTATGTAAGCCGTAGTAGCGTGGCTGAAATGCAGAGGCAGTCTGGAAGACAAACGTACAAAGTTTGCAAAGAAATAAAAATGAAAGCAGTGGCTAAGCCAGCATAAAGTTTAGAACGCGTGAACACACACACCCAAGCTAGCAAGCAAGCAAGCCTGAAAGCAAGAAAGCAGGCACGCACACACGCACGCACGTGTGGACAGAAGAACGTGCTCACTCCGCGTATACTGAAACAAGCGCAGAGACGTGACGTCTTGTCTAAGTTTAAGACGTAGGCTCTCCGTAAATACGATATCATTACTGCGGTGGCGTCTCCTTCTACTATTTGCGCCCGAGGAGGCACCGAAGGCTGTGCAAACGGAAACGACCCGTCCTCCAGCTTGAGTTACGCCCAAGTTGGGTCGATCCTTTAAAACACAGGTCAGAAGGAAGCATGAAGTTGGTGGAGGGGGATCAACAAGAAACAGGCAACATTGAATTGAGCGCAAAACTGGGGTTCAACATTCGTGCCTTTTATTCTTTTTTTTTTCAGTAGTCGTCCTTTCTGTATACTGTCGTTCTGAATTTACCCATGTTTCTCTATTATTCAATTTCTTCTTTTTTCTGCACTACGGTGCCCTGAGAATGGTTCAATTCTTCGTTCGCATTTCGCATTGAAAATAACCAGCGCTGTGATGCCCTAATTAGGTAGATTGACGTTTCTGTTGCTTGTATGCCTAGAAGCTTAGCATTGCAAATCTTGTAAAAACAGGCAATGTAGGAAAACAGAAACGAACAAACCAATTTAGGATATAATTAATGGCCATGTGAACGAGCCCCAGCAACAACTTCGTCACATGGGGTGCCAGCGTTATTCAAGCACGCGCGTGAAACTTCTCCTGTTCACAGACGTAAATGCTTTCCTGCGTTCCTGAACACGTAACAATAATTGGATATTTGTGTAGAGTTTTTACCTATACGCCGGAGCCAACCATATGACTCAAAATAGGAACGAAATAATTTGAACGCTTTTTATATATTTCAGTGATTCAGAGAGAGCTCAACTGCTTCTTTAATTGAGCTACATTGTCAGAAGTACATTTGGGCAGTGGTAGTAACTTGGGGAGACTTAATAATTCCATAGTTACGTCTGCCATTGAACAAGTAATTGCTAGAAAGGCGGCATGCCTTGGCTCCACGGAACACTGGGAGGCAACGTAGGGGCTAAACTGGAGGAATGGCATCGCAGCAAACTTTTGTCACACATTTTATATATGGTTGTTTCCTTATCACATTGTTGAACAATGTAACAGCGCAAGTGGTCCTGAGCGCTGTGCATTCTCGCGGTTGGGGCAGATTTTGGCGCCCTATAAGGCCATTCGCTACCTTTCTTTTCCCAACTCCTTCCACACAACCGCCTTGTATAAATTGTATGTCGGTATTTCTTTCCTTTATTATTTTAGGCCCAACTTGGTCATGGATGACAGGGTTAAAGGCAGATATTCTCTGCCTGACAGCGACCCTACCACCCATACTCAATCTAAATCACTAATGACCGTTGCTTTAATTTCATATAGTTTTCTCATAGTACCACATACTGTCTGCTAGTTCTTTCTCCCAGCCCTCTACTCCAGTATCCATCAACTGAGCACCGTTAACGTGTCAGCAGCCCAAGGTATAGGCAGCCATACTGCAGCCAGCGGCAATTTCCTTCCTTTTTATTTTCCTTATGAAATGAAAATAAACCAACTACATATGTTGGTCTTTCTCGGAAAACGCGAGGGAACGTCTATATCAAGTATTATACCAAGAAAAAGTATATTTATGACTACTAATACATGGCGCCAGAGAATCTTTTGCCCAACGTTTTGTACCAAAAAGAACAGCAAAGCCTCGCAATACCACGAGAAGAATGACAAAACGAGAAAGAAAGAAAAGCACAGACAAGTTATCACTGTGGGCTAGCACCACGGCGGGTTTCAGTGACATCGCGCTACCGAAATCCGACAGCGTCGGCTGGCAAAGTCGGCCCTTTTCACGGCCGCTGATATGTATTCGGTCAGGATGTACTCTTGGGGCGACAGCTTAAATTGATCGCGGTTGCGACGAAGCGACCGCGCCGAGCCCACGTCTACTGCAGCCATCGCTGTCAAGGCAGGCGGGCGGCGCCGGCGGAATGCTCGAGTTGGCCCGGGGGGTGGAGGAAAGAGGCGGACGGTCCATCTTCGAGACCCCATCCACGTGCGCTAAAAGACACGCCGCGATGGCCGAGCCGGCGGCGCTAGCCTCATATTGCATCCCGAATTCCTGATCTCGGCTCGGGACAACATGGACGATGGAACGACATCCAGGATAGGCAGGGAAGAAAGAAAAAAAGAGAGGCGCATTGCCGAAGAAGAGAGCCATGATTTAGATGCGCATAAAACTGGCAGACTTATAACTACGTCTACACACAGGCGCGCGCGTGCGCTCTCACACACGAGGCGAAGTGAACAGAAAGAATGACAGCAGCGGTAAAGAAGAGAAAGGGGTTGGACGGTGGTGGGGCAAGAGCTTGCCGTCAGTCCAAACCGTTGCCAATCGATATTGTTCTTCGCTGGCTGCACGCTGGCATCAGCAACAGCAGCCCAAGAGGGGGACCAAGTCACCGGGTGCGCCGATATTGACTTTCGTATTATCGTACGGCCGCGCCCGTCGTGCCAGCGAGCTGCGCTGTATGTCCGAAGGCCTTGCGGGGATAGAGGCGGCGGGGGGCGGAGACGGGCCGCTTAGGCATCTGCCAGCGCGCCGCGCGAAATGTGCACACACGCACACACACACATACACGCACACATATACACACACACATACACACACATACACACACATACAAACACATACGCATACACACACACACACGCACGTGCGCACGGCACGTCTTCGGGCCACGCCGTCCCACTTTGGAAGTCGCAGCACGTCCTGACCAGGAGCGCCCGTGTGCTCCCCCGCCCTTTCTTGTTCCCGCCTTCTTTCCTCCCTATTCCTTCCTACAGGTTCTCGCTCTTTGCTCTTGTTGTCATTGCCATGGTATTATCGCCTTTCTTCTTTTGTATTTGCGCCCGTTTTACCGTTCTTCTATTTGCGCATGCAGTCCTTCTCTAGGGTGAGTGGCATCCTGCGTAAACCTTCCTGCCTAGATCGGTGCTGCCAGCAGCGTGTTCTTCGCGTACGAACACGATTATAAGTCTAGCAGCCGGGTACCCTGAACGAGGGTTCTTTATACGAGACTTCAAGATCAAGCAGCTTTCGTCTTTCCTCAAGGCTTTCGTGACATGTGTAGCAGAATATAGGCAGAAATTGCGTAAAATAAGGCAATGAACGACACTTAACAAAAGGAATAAAGCACGTCGTACGCATAACCTGAAATAAACAGGTAAATTCTGTGTGCAATAATCTAATAAATTCTTCCCCTGTCGTGAAGGGTGACTTGCGGGAAAGATGCAACCTAAGCAGTTCTTTCTTTCCTCTTGATTCAGCTGTCTGATTTTTTTTATTCGCGTCGCCGCGGCCTGTTTAAGCATAACCATATTTATTTATATATCATTCTTCTTTCATTTCACTCCTTCTGTTGTCTTACTTTCATCTCCTCGACCTCCAGTCGTAGCCTGAGGGCATCGTGGGGGCGCGCCGAGCTGATTCAGTTTTCTTCTTTCGTCTCTCTCTGGTGGACCTTTCAAACGGCTGATGTGGCTTTTTATTCCGAGTCACTCGGTCCGCGTAGCCTTCCCTGTTTGCCCCGCGTCCATCATGGCGGGAAATCGCTATGGACACACCGACGACGCCATGATGGATCGGCTGATGTGGTCTTTTGCGCCATCGCTACAAATAATGCGTGAAGATTCCTTTCCACAACGCCCACTGCAACTCAACATCGTTCCATCTAAAGCCACGTCTTCATTCTCCCACAGTTTGAGTACACCCTATCGCCGACGTTGTGCCCGCAGTTGTATTCGTCTTGCCGTCTTCCTGCTTTAGCTTTTAAACTTGTTTTTAGCTTTTAAATTCCCATGACAAAATTGTCAAAAAATATAAGAAAAAGGAAACGAAACTGAGCAAGATATTTCAGCACAAACGAGGTGCCGTGCTTCGTACTAAAAGCTAGAATTTTCGCACCGAACTAATGGCAAAGTCATTCGTGCTGAGGGTTCACAAAACCAAGTCGGGCAGATGTGCTTCGAATATCGCTTTATATGCATTGATGTGCGTAGATATATTATTAGGAGTCACTTCCGTGAAGTAGAGGAAGAAGATGATCAGACGAGCGTTTGCTCATTTCTCGCATCCACCATCTTTTTTCCCTCTAGCCTGTAGAATATTGTGATAATGACGGAGGCGACCACCAGCCGGTGTGCTACCGCGGTGCTGCCATGTTCTCTCGCGTTCCTCCGGACTTGTGGGCGAGGAGCATGCCTATGATCAACTTCGTCGTCGTCAACCTGGCAGGGATGGCTCACCGTGCAGTCTTCGTACCGCTGCCACTGATGCAACGCAGGTTGCACTTATAGATGCGCAACTACTCCTCACGTTGTGTCTCTATTCTAGGGACTTCGAGGTATTATGGATAAACTTCGAGTCACCTTCATGTTATCTGATAAGGCTGTATTGTGTTTTACAAGCCCGATTGCCGAATAGTTTGTTCGTAGTTGTCGCGTCTCCTATGACGATCTTAAGTAAAGTTTGTAGATAAATGTGCAAGTGCGTCAGTTACCTGAGTATATTGCGTCCATACCAGCAGTTCCTTTATTTGGCCATTTTTGGGCTTTTACTTTGAAAAATTTGAACGGAAGGCCCAAATCCCAAGTCTAACCAACTAGGTTTGTTGTGTTCTGTATAGCTCACTATTGCTTAGGAATACTTGCGGTGCTTAGCATTACATATGCCCCAAGAGTGTCTTCAGTGCACGTGTTATAACATGTGCGTTTATGCTTGCACCCAACGCTAAAAGCTGTGCGCTTCGAGCGTTGTTTCCCAAGTGCATGAGAATACGTTTGAAGAGGCGATGCCACGCTCGTCTGCTGTGCTGCGAATCGTGTATGCTCGAATTGGGAAGTGGACTACGTGAATGGCATTCTAACGCGTGATACCGAATGCACCTTTCTTTATATGAAATGAACGCGTTCAAATTGCGACGTTGCGCGCGAACCCATTCGAAAGCATGGTGTTACTTGTAGTTTTCTGCACTACGAACTTTACGTACCTGTTAGAGTGGAGCATGAAGTTATGCGCTTAAGCCGCCTGAAATGCTTTTCCTCTTTTATCTACTCTGCTACGAAACGTGCAGATTGTTACAGAAAAAAAGGTTGGAGGACGCTTAAGCTTCACCTTTAAGAGTGGAACGCATTCAGAAATCCCTGACTGCTTCTCACGCTTCCCGTCAACTGCAGCTTATGCAACCGTAATGCTCACTGGGAAACGCTGGCGGCGAACGCTATGCACGAACGCGAGCTTTCTGGTAAAAAAAACCGCGGGCTCTTCGTGGGCCACGATGCGGAGGAGGGGAGTCACCTCCATTTGGACGTGTTGCAAGGAACCGGGAGCGCCGCTTTGTGGCCTTTGAAATTTGCGAAAGGGGTTTGAATTGTGAGTTTCCGTGTAACAGAATTATGTCTTCTCGTATACTCAAATTACAATCTGACGCTATTATGTCTGTAGGTTGAGCGCAAGATGCGCTTTACAATTTTTTGTTATATTTTACCTTGAGATATTCAATTTATTAACATCCTTGCGCTACGTATGCGTGGTTCGAAATTATTTTGTCGAAACGATGGGGGACGCTAGACGCCGACACTGGATTTTCTGCGGCGCGGGCCCTTAACGCTATCGCGTCAAAGAATGCAGCAGATCCAACGAATTCGAACTTATGTGTAGCGAAGCTTCTTTGTGAGTGCATGAAGAGCCGGAACACGAGTTTGTGTTTAATGAAATTCCGCACAGAGCGAGACGGAAGGCTTTATTCGGGCATTGTAGAGAGGCTGATGCAACACCGCCGCCACTGCCGCGAATTCGCGAACGCGAGCTTTCTTATTCTACTTTTTAACGCGACAGCGTTAAGGAGCTCGTGTCGCAGAAAAGCCGGTGTCGTCGGCGTCGGTGTGGGCGTCGATGTCGGCGTCGGCGCCGTTGGCCGTGAGCGATAAATCCCAGCAGGCACTTTATCAATAAAAAACAACTTGCAAGATGGGCTGGGTGGGAATCGAACCAGGGTCTCCGGAGTGTGAGACGGAGACTCTACCACTCAGCCATGAGTTCTTTTTTTTCTTTATTGTTCGACGCTTCAAAGCGGTACAAAAGCGCCTCTAGTGAATGCCGTGTTGCCTTACAAACGAGCTGTTTCTAAGGCTCAGGCGTGCGTCGCTTGCTCAGACGCACATTTCGTTGCCGCGCCGAACGCGGCGTTGCTCGACGCTCACCGCGTCCGATGCGGGGCGCGTAGTCGCTGCGCCGTAGCCCATTGTCTTACACCCCTTGGCGGGTCGACGGGAACGCTGTCGCGTTCCACTCTTGAAGGCGAAGCTTAAGCGTCCTCCATTTTTTTTTTATGCGAAGCATATTACGAGAGCTCAACCCAGCTCCTCAGGCGCGGCGGTGTCGCCTTGAAACCACGTGACACCGTGACGTCACGACAGAGGAGAAGTGGCTTTGGCTCAACTCTTGCAAGACGGGCTGGGTGGGAATCGAACCAGGGTCTCCGGAGTGTGGGACGGAGACGCTACCACTGAGCCACGAGTACGATGCTTCAAAGCGGTACAAAAGCGCCTCTAGTGAATGCGGTGTTGCCTTAGAAACGAGCTGTTTCTAAGGCGTGCGTCTCTTGCTCAGGCGCACATTTCGTTGCCGCGCCGAACGCTGCTTTGCTCGACGCTCACCGCGTCCAATGCGGGGCGCGTAGTCGCTGCCCTGTAGCCCATTGTCTTACACCCCTTGGCGGGTCGACGGGAACGCTGTCGCGTTCCACTCTTGAAGGCGAAGCAGTAATGCATGAGTAGTTTCTTCGTCTAGCCGAACCAAATATAGCCAAGCAACAGCAGTTCACCAGGCTAAACAGTGGTTCAACAACTAAAATAAAGGCTAGTATGCTTCGCATCCTGGGCTTAACCTTACCTAAGCCACAGCCATTTTTTAACATGCACCGCATGTTAGCCGTCATCTGCTGCCGGTGCCAGGGCGAAAGGTGAGCTTGCAGGCTTACCGCTCGCCAAGTGGTGGAGGTCGCGTACCACGAGTTTTGGAGACGCGACGCAGTTGAATTGGCGAAGCGAGCGACAGCACACGATGGCAGCAAATTCTCGCGGTCATCGAGTGAGATCAGTTGGCGTTCGTCGGTGCGCACGTGACAACATGCCTGTTTAGTTAGTGAGCGAGTGTTTACTGCAATTTGTACGGCCTAAACTACGAACCTTACTTCATGTAATTGTGCACCGATTTGCTATCGCTATCAATGTACTGTCTTTAGGGGGGGCAAAAGTGCAAATTCAATAATGTAACCTACGTCAACTCAGCACGTATAAAGTAGAACCGCTACGTATGCCTGTTTGTGTGTGTGTGTGCGCGCGCGCGTGCGTGTGCGTGTGTGTGTGTGTGTGTGTGTGTGTGTGTGTGTGTGTTTGTAACAAACACACACACACACGAACCAACAAACAGTTTAACAAAAGAAGCTTCTGCATTGTAAGGCGACGTTAAATCTTTATAGCAAATGTACTTTCCAGAGAACCGAAACCGAAGATACATCGCGCCAGCTTATTTTGTGTACTTTCCAAAAAAAGAACCCAAATCAAGGAGATGAAAAATATCGTCCCTGATTAATTAAGACAAATCATAACGATGCGCGCCCATTCATGCAGTGAAAGTTCCGTGCATGCTTGCGCGCGCGTCACTACTTAGTAAATAAAGCCGCGTACGATTCCGATAGCGCGACCTGCTTGACGTTTCGATCGCTTATTTTGTTTCTATATTATAAGCCAAACGTCTTTACGCATGGGACGCGCTTCAGTCGACACGACATTGAACTCGACTCACAATGGATTAAGATATTTAAAGCATCCGCGACGTGAGCAAATATGAACATTTTATTTAGCTTTAGCTCTCTCAGTTCTCGCGATACACACGTGTGTGACTGAGCAAACGAGATGACATCAGCAATAAATAATTGCCCTTGGGGAGGACATTACAAGCTAAGAAAAAAAAAAGGAAGGAAGAAGACAATGAGCAGAAGACTAATGCGTAGACCGGTCGTATATAACCCTCATTGATTGCATCGATTTGCCGCGTAAAGAAAGGAGCCAACCGGTATGATAAACGACCCAACGCATAATACATCAGTGCCTTGCAAAAGCATGCATGATTGAAGGTCGCTGCGTCCCAAAAACTATGAGGGAGTATGAGTTCATGGGAGTGCGATGAGTAAGCTTTGTGAACAGGAGGCAGTAGAAGTTCGCGAGCCGGACGACATTACCTGTAAGAGAGGGGCTTGCTGGCCAGTTTCATCATGCTGTCAAGATGCTTACGAATAAGAGAAGATAACTTCTGCTAGTGCTGCAGTATACTTGGAGCTAGACTAAGCGGAAAACGTCAGCCAAGTTGACAGAGAGGTCCCAGGGGCTCCCGTTAGTGTGCTTAGGCGCAGTGGCTCTCAAGTGCAATAAAGCTTGCGCTCTGTCTATAAGAATCTAGAACACTCACATCGGTTTGGAATTCAGATTACGCCATGATGTGTGACATACAGCGGTGATATCGGCAACTGAAAAAAAAAGTCTTGCGCGACATTAGTGTTTCGTAGTGCAGATTGCGTTAAATGCGTATTAAGTGAATCGACTAAACACAGCGACTACTGGAAATGCAATGCATTCGTAGTCTTGGAAGGTCTCTAGCTAGTGGTTAAATAAATAAACAAATATATATATATATATATATATATATATATATATATATATATATATATATATATATATATATATATATATATATATATATATATATATATATATATATATATACCTCAATATACTTCTTCCAGGACTCTTCGTGCTTATTTTTTTATCAGCTTGTAGGTGCTTGTTTTTACGGTAGTTGACTGTTATTTATTTTGCAGTGTTACGTGAAAAGGGCTGTGTGTTCTCAAACACACTATACAATGTGTCTAAAAGTCCATTCTTTATTGTATTGTTTTATTGAAAGAAACATTCTTTTTTTCACAAGAAGATTGCAGTGTTCAGATTGGCAACAAACGACAATTTGCTTCGCCTAATGTAAAACCAGAAGTGTCGCAAAAGGTCTTTACAACGATAGCTGCGCTTAAATAAAAAAGAAAAAGTTGGTACAACAAAGGTGGCAATCACCACGAATGTCTTTGTACACTTGTGATCCTGGCTGGATTGGCTACTGGGAGGTGCATACCACGACTTTCTTTTTTAAACAAATCACCGATTTGTTTATGCGGAACGCGTACCAAGCCTACAATCGGGGCCCTTTCAATACAGTCTTCCAAAAGGGCATTGCGATGGGGGGCAAACATTGCACTGAGAGCAGAATGTGCCCTAGATGAAGAAACTGCGTTCTCTAATGTTTGTTCCTTTATATGAATGTCTTTTGGCACAAGGAGCAGCCTCTGCACGTAGGCAATAAAACGACAAGTGGAAACGTACGGATTGCACACTTGGCGCCGATCCAAAAACGCAGACGCCCGTGCGAGACGGCTAGTAGGGAGCAAAAATGGCGATAGAATAAAAGAGTAGCGACGCTGAAGCGGCCGCGCAATAACAAGCAACGCGTCTCATTCGAAGCCCCGAGACGTGCCGCAGTTCGCGATAGACGTGCCATGTTCACTGCCGGCATTGTTACGTTCATTCCGAGCCAACACCCCCCCCCCCCCCCCCCACCACCTTTTCCTTTTTTCGGCTTCTCACTATGGCTGGGCTGCGCGTTATTTCTTTCTAATGGTATCATAGTACTGGCCCTTTTTCTCTTCTATTTCAATCGCAGGATCATTACCCTTTTGTTATGGCACGCGTTATCAGACAATTCGGCTGGCTTCTAACTTTCGTTTGACTCCAAGTAGGAATGAGAAAACGAGGGAAAGAGAAAAAAAATCACGCGCACACTAGAGAAGAAAATGAAAGATGGTTGAAGGAGAGAAAGAAAGAGAGATCATAAAAGAATCACGAGATGAACGAGAAGAAACTACCTAATGACACTTTAAAGAAGCGAACAAATGAAATAACCGCAGGGACACTTCGGGGGAGGCGATATCGCGGGCCTGATAGAATCGGTGGCTTCGGTCACAACGCGTTCGCTCGCTGCGATGGCAGTGGCATTTAAATGGACTGCCCCGAGTGTTGGGCCATTAACGACAACGCGACCGTCGTGTACTGCGCTTTAGCAGGGCGCGAGAGAATGGGCGACCATTGCCGAACACTTTCGGTTCGAATGGTTCGTCTAACGCAGGCGCAGTGAACGCGGGGGAACGAAATAACAAGAAAAGAAAGCCTGTGCCCCTCTTTTACACCAATGCGGAAATTTCGTTCCGCTGTCAAGCGTCGTGATCGTAACGGCACTTTAGCTGATGCCTGGCCTGATAACACGCATTTAACGTTAAATTTTCACCGTAAACTATGCAGAGAAGTTTGTGACTCACGTACTTTTTTGGCGCAGTAGGAAAACGCACAACCTATGCTATGGGCCCACTGAAACAGGGTTGCCTTTCCTCTCTTCCGCTTCAGTGCCTCGTTACGTTCCTTCAGTGGCGTTTTCTACAAGAGAAGCTTCCTTCGCCTACCCTCCCGAGTTTCACTTCACTGCTGTTGGGTCGGTCGGTATCTCTCTCTCACGTATATATATTATGTGATCAGGAGTATAGTCCCCACGCCGAAATTATCAATATTAGCAACGTGGACTGCTTCCTTCGTTTTTTCTTGTTTGTTCATATGTGGGTAGCCAACGCAATATGCATGCTCACTAAACGTGCGTTTAACATAATGCACACTGAAACCCAAGAAAATCAGACTCGGGTAGGCTCACACGGACTCGCGCACTCTGACTCACCGAATCACGAATCCTTTGAGCGTCGTATTCTCGACAATTCGAACGCCTTCGGACCTATGCGCTCCCGGGTAGCTGAGTTACCCAAGTTGGAAGGGTGTGTGTAGCCTGGCATAATATAAACGTGGTCGCTGTAGGGCACCTTCTGTGCTATGCAGATCGAGGTTATCGGTTCCTGACTTGGCCGTATTAGAGCCAGATTAATCGTTGATGCAGACCGCTACAGAGCCACAGAGAGATGAAAGAATTTGAGCAAGAGTACCACTGACATCACCCTCTAACGACTTGATCGGTCGAAGTTAGGAGATACAATTTCATATCGTCACATTATAAGCACGCCTTTGAATGCATTGACAAGGAAAGAAACTCAGTGAATAAAAAAAGAAGAAGAAGTGCTTAGAACCACTAGAACGCAATTCCTTTTGGTGCGTAAAAGGACTTGGCTATTCAGCGTCGAAAGTAGCTATAGTAGGATTACGATGTCTATTATGTAAAGAGCGTACGTAGAGTTTACTCGGAAAGCGCTTCAAGTTTCCCCAATTGCGATAGAGTGTCTGTATTGCCAACTTAAAAAGTTAACTGGCGTACTTTTGCTTATGAGTTGTATAACTAAGGGTCTCGCGCCTCGCTAGATATCCTACGACGCAGCAGTTGTTATCCAGAAGCAATAACTCAACTACCTAGTCTGCTTCATCTCAAGCATCTTCGGACACCTGTGCTGAAACGCAGCGGTATATGCACACACCGTGCATATGCCGTAATAACTGGAAGGTAAGCACACAGACTTAAATCACTGCAGAAATTGACGAAGGGAATAAAAAACTGCGCGAAGGACAACACCAAAGCAGAAACGACAGGACGACTTCAGACGACAGGACCACTTTGGCCTTGTCCTTCGCGCTGTTTTTATTCCTTCGTCATCAACGAACGAGCCCAATTCAGCACACTCCTGCAGAAACTGAAACCTCTACGTGGCGTGTGAGAGGGTTTTGTAAATTAAATAGCGCTGTCAATAAAGAAAAAAAAGGCGTTAGCATATGTATGCAATACTGTTCAGCGTGTTCTACGAAATATGTGAACATCCAGCGGCGTGGTAAAAAAAAAAGAAAAGAAAACGAACAAACATCACTTTCAAGGTGTTTAGCTCAACGTGGCAGGAATCTGGACTGGAGACGCTAATGGCAATGGTGGCGGTAGCAGGTTGATTGACGATAGGCCAAGGCCATTTGAGACTCGGTTGCATTTGCGTATTCATTTCAGTGAAGACGCGTTTCCCAACTCTCTACTTCCCACGAACTCTTTCGAAGCCGGTCAAAGAAAAACGGCTGAAAACTGCTACAGGAACTTAGGGAAAAGTCTGTTGGCAAGATGACGTAATTACCAAAAAGACAAATGTGCTCCGAGTACCATTTTAGTGGGCCGAGCGACCCAACAGTCACCCCGCTCACTTCAGAGAGGTAATCGTCTACCTTTGTCAAGTAGTCATTCAAGAAAGAGTTCGAGGATAATTTATTATAACGCTGAAAAAAAGAAAAGCACCATGATCGCTTGCCCAAGACGGCTATATATTTCGATTAGCTCACGTTTGAACAAATTCTCATAGTCTGAAAGTATACGGTGCCACATTAGCCCATAGTAAATCTAGTTTTATAACTTTGTTTAACTGTGCGAGGACTAGTGCACAAATAGCTGCTACATTTCACGTAACCGAGTGATGATTGAAATTGTATTTGATAAGTGCCGCTTCACACACCATCGCCAGAGGTCAGCAGCGATGGCATGGTCAGCAGCCCGGCACAAAAGTGCCGAGCTGCTGACCATACCGTCGTGTTTGGCTAAAGTAAAAGCAAAACAAGATAAAAAAAAGAAGAAAAATAAAAAGAGGATGTCGTACTTTGGAACCCTTGCAGTATTTCGCAAGAGGTCTCAGAAGATTGATAGACATCTCTAAAATTAGACGCCGATTACATTGCACTTTACATGGTGCGCCATATTCACGCTCGGGCCCTGTTGGTTCGCCCTGGTCAACCCTGGTGCGAGTCGACGGCGGTACTTTTTGGATATCTTCGAGACCACTTAATGAATATCGGAGTCTCCGCGATTGCGGTCGCTGCAAGCTCCCCGATAGCGGAGCTCATGTCGCAACCAAGACTGCAGAGTAAATGCTAAGCTCGAACACGGGACATGCGAGCCTGGAATGCGAGCTACCATCCTCTTGCCGCGAACTTTATTTTAGGAAGCAGTTTCTTGTCTTCTAGACTGGCTATCATCCTTGCACAGGTACGCGGCCTGACCCCAGTGCCTTTGTGAGGCCTTGCAGAGCCTCTGCTCTTGCTATTTCTGGAACATGAAGAAAGAGAGAGAGAAAAAAAAAAGAGCCTGCTCGTTATCGCCAGCTGTGCAAACACGCATAAGATGTCAGGTATTCTGCATTTCGCAACGTTTCTAGATCCCAGTGGCGGTGCTGTTGAGCAACTCACTTCCCTTCCGCTCGTACTCTTATACCCCCACCCGCCGTGGTTGCTTAGTGGCTATGGTGTTGTGTTGCTAAGCACGAAGTCGCGGGACCTAATCACGGTCACAGCGGCCGCATGCATTTCAATGGGGCCGAAATGCTTTAGGTGCAGGTTAGGTGCACGTTAAAGAACCCCAGCGGTCCAAACTATTCCGGAGTCCCCCACTACGAATTGCCTCATAATCATATGCTGCTTTTGGCACGTAAAATCACATAATCTAATGTAATCTAATCTAATCTCTTACACCCCCTTTGAGTTTTTGCATGTTGAGCTCTCGCATGCTTCAAGCATTACTATTAGCGAGCAAAGCACCAGAGAAAAGGTGGAAGAAGAAGGAGGAGACGACCACTTGTCCGGGGGGGGGTTGCTCTCTCATTCCACTTAGATGGTTGTCCTTCTTGCGGTTCCCATGCAATTTAAGCGACCTATAAACGCGTCGCATTTAGTTTTTTCGCTTATCCTTTTCTTGGAGCTGGAATGCGAAAGCCCTCGTGTGTAGAGCGTATTGCGCCCGTTACATAAGGCCAGCTGCATGGTTAAAAACATGTTAGGTGGGAGGGGTGGGGGATTCCTTTCCGCGGCGTCTGTCGTAACCCGCGTGTCGTTTTAGGACGTTAAACCCTATTAGTCAATTAACAAGAACCACTACAAAGGAGGTAATCGCATGCTAATATACAACGAAATAAACGTGCTCTGTGATAATGTGATGTATTTACTTCGCGAACACGAAACCGCAAAGACAGCAGAAACCTGGCCCTGCGCTGTGCTTGACGGATATGAATAGAAAATCAAAACTAACTATATTTATACCAACGGACCATAATATGACTTCTGGTCGCTCAGCACAAATCAGAACAAGCAGAAGGCAAGGGCAAGTATTTTCGACAGAAAGAACAATAACAGAACTATCGAGTTAAGATGCTTGGTGTTCTTTCTACAAGCTTGCAACCGTGTGCACTTCGCCATTATAAGGCGTGTGGCTGGAATCGTTCGGTGTTCATTCTGGTAATAGTGGTTGTGAGGATAAAGAGAAATTGACAAGCTCGCGGTGTTCGATGCGCCAGGTGAAGGATTCGAAGCCGGATAAAGGTTATGAAAAAGAACAAAAGGAAAGCTTCAGCGAAATGAATGCTTGTAAGCGCTATTTCGACATTCTAGCAGCATGCTGTCTGCAACAGTTTGCCACCCAAAACGGCAAAAAAAGAATAAAAACAGAAAGAAAGCTTGCTCAGTCACCCAACAGTGCACCGCGTCCAATCACCGCGTTTCGCTCGCCCGACGTGTCGCATCATCCGTCTAAGTCACTCTCCATCAGATCCCAACAGGCGAGCACGCGACGCCGAGCGTCAAAACAAGCCCAGTGAGAAGTAGTGTAGTAGGCAGACAAAAAACAAAGCAAAAAAAGAACACTCAAGCGAGGACGGAGGGAGGAAACAAAGACAGGAGGCAGACGGCAGCGTCTGTTGTTTCCGACCTGTGCGCACAATCCAAAAACAAGTTCGGCCACGCTGTTCTAAGCCGAGCACTGGAGCGGCGTGTCCGACGCTCGCAAAAGACCCATCTCGCGCGCCAGTCAGGTAGCCAATCAGAAGAAAGCAAAGCTATACCGCTTCCTGGAAACACAAACGGTAACATGAACAATGTGTCTATGGGATAAGCGCTGGATAAAAATAATAATAATAATAAAGCTTATACGGGGATACGAAGCGGGGTGGCGGTGGAATGTGAAAGGGCAGTACGGCGATTGGGGTAGGGGGGAAAAGAATTACCGGAAGCATGAAGCCCGGGAAAAATGTGCAGGGAATGGGGTGAAAGGCGGGAGGGGAGGAGGAAAGGGGGGGTCTACCGACTGCCTCCATCTTTTTCCGCTCCACGGCATGCTTTCCTAATCACCGATGCCGTGTGGCCTGCCGAGGAAGCCGGCGCGCAAATCGATAACAGGGGCGCACTGCAGCCTGCAGCAGCCTCCGCCATCCCCTTGGCCGCTGCCAGAAAATTCACCCAGGCGGCGCTGCATGTCTCCAGCCACCAGCGTGGCAGCAGCCGGCTTCGAAAGCGCGTGATGTCTACCGCGCTGCGGATGACGGCTAGAATGGAGGAGCACGCGTAAGGCCCCCTGCCTGCATCACTTTCTTCCCCATTTTCCCTTAAATTCTCCCCCTGCTCCCCCTCTGTCTCCTCTCTTCCTGTCACCGTTCACTCCTCCTGCACAACGCAAAGCACCTCCACCCCCCGTTTCTCTCGCCGCTTTCACATCCTACCAACACACTCCCAATATCTCGGTGCCCCGAGCACCATCATCCTGATATCGCGGAATTCACTCAAACTATTGTTTCGACGGGACAAGGGTGGGGCAAGGAAAAAGGTTGTTTTCCCGGAAGCGAATGCGTTTTCAGTATGTAAACGACATCCGCGTTTGCAGAACGGCTAAAAACGCTTCGCGAGAGCGGTGCTTCCGAGCGTAAGTAGCAGCGCGTTTACGAGAGGCCAAGATTTGCGCCGCAGCACCAAACGTGGCGGCTTGCGGCGCGGGTCTGCAGAACGCGTTGGCCCCGTATGCAGTGCCGCATTATCTGAGTGGAAGGCCTTTCGGAGCTCGCGGAAAGCAAGGAACGACGTCGTTAAGAACGTGCGCTCGGAAGTGGCTGAGACGTGTATCGAAACACTCAAATCGTCGGGCGCAAGAAGGCGCGCACTTGCCGACTCGCTCGCTGAATTCTAGACTGCGGTTCGGGCGAGACGAACTGTGCGCGCGAAAGAACTGCCGAACCATGCTGGAAGCCTTGGCGTTTCAAAGTGCGGTTACTTGTTGGCGCACTTTTTAGTTGTCTAGTAGCGCAAGACGAAAAGTTACGCTCTACCGGCGCCACTCGCTGAATCATGCACTCATTAGAGTTGGAAAAAGTTTGTCGGGATTGCTGGTCGAAAGAATTTATTCCGCGATAGTGGACAGACAGAATATAATCGCATGGAATCTGACAATATAGTGCAGTTGAACGCGAAGTTGGGTAGATGTAGTAGTTGCATACAGCGTCTGAAATGCCGTCAAGACCCTGTGGAGCATTCATCCGGCATACTGTGGTACAATTGTCGCACCATTGATGACAACAGGCTCAAAATGCTGTTGCCACCTGTGCAGGTAAATTTTTGCCTAAGTAAGGAACAATTTCCCCCCACCACCATTTCAATGCATAATTATCAAGCTTAAACATAGTCAACAAAACTACTTTATCTTATTCCGCATGCAATCTTAAGATTTATCAGAAACGATTTCACTAGGCATTTCGATGGCAAGTCATCCCATTAGACGCAGTTTTATGGTATCTGGTTTCATGAAGTGAGTCGCTTCTGTAGTCGGCCTGGCGACGAGTGTGGCGTCTGGTAAATGAAATATGAAACTGAAAATACAATTTTACATTTAGTACGTACCTCTTTTTCGCACGCACGAGAAACGATGCCGTTGTCAGTCTTCGCCATGAATTGCTCACTATTTTACAGAGAATACATGCATATGGCCCCTGACCTGCTTTCTTGGAACGACGAGATTGCGGCCACGTGCACACTATTAGCCGCACGCTGAAAATACGCCACCGCGAGTGGGACTCAAAACAAGGTTTGTATCCGCGGCTGACGTACATTTATTCCAATGTGAAGCTGATCGCACCATTTAAACGTTCCGCACAAATTGGTATCACGAGCTGTGACATCGCCTGCGAAATCTCTCACGCAGCCCATTGCTAAACGCCTGCGATCTCGCCGGCTGAAGCCTAAGTTTATGACTCGTCGCTCTCAATGCACGTCACCGCTATGCTACATGCCAAATGGTCGAGCAGAAGTATGGTCACTGCCGGCGCCACTATTACAGTGGTCGCTTTTATAAATCACGGATTGCAAGCAAGGTAATTATGCTGTCAATGTCGAAGATGTGCAGCTTACTACGAGCTTGCAAATGATTGCGGGGTGTGCTTTTTTCTCTTAATTTTCGGCGAGCAGGATAAGTAGACTGGAAGTGGCTGGGGCGTTTGTTTAAGATTTATATGCGTTGTTCACTATAGCCCGGATGTTAGAGCCTCTACAGCACGCCTGATTATATTAACAGGCACATGCTGAGGGGACAGCTCTTGCAGCTTTCGCATTCTTCAAAGTTGGGTTTAAAAGCGAGCTTAAATATTTTATGTTTACCTACATTGCCA